>NW_028173361.1:70704-103204 GCF_963971535.1 Notolepis coatsorum | reverse complement strand
ACACCAATAACAAGAGTGAGCTAATCCACCTCCTCTCTTCAACATTCAGAAAACATAACATCACAGTGGAGCAGTGTGTCAATGATGCTGACACTTCGATTGTGAGAGAGGCATTGGCCACTGCTACATATGACTCTGTTGAGGTTAGTAGCATTTGTGTAGGTAGCCTATTTTATTTTTATAAATTGCAATTACTTTGGAAACAAAAGTATTCACTCTCGAGTATTCAAACATGAATAGTTGTATCTGGTTTTGTATAGTGCAACACGCTTTGCATATCTTGTTCTATTTTCAGGTGCGGGCAGAAGATGCAGATGTGCTGGTGATGCTAGTACACCATATTCCAAGCACCAACCATCCACTCTTCTTCACAACATCAAAGGGCTCTTATGATGTCAGAAAGATCCGCGAAGCTCTCTCTGAAAGAAAGAGATGCTACCTGCTCTTTTGTCACACCTTCACTAGTTGTGATACGGTGTCTGCAATAGCTGGCCATGGGAAAACAACCTTATAAGGTAATAATAATGTATTCTTTTTTCTATTTCACTTTATATTTGAAACAAATCTCAAAGTGCATTTTCTTTGCAGGTTCTGTGCAGGGGACATTGATGAACACATGGATATCTTCCTTGACACACAAGCTACTAAGGATGCAGTGATACAGGCTGGTACTACCATCTTCCAGTACATTTACCATCATGCACCAGGTATTGCTTTGGGTGAAATTCGACACAACATGTTCTCACAGAAGGCAGCGGCAGGCCTGAACAAACCAGAAACTCTACCTCCAACAGAGGGTGCAGCTGCACAGCATTCTCTCCGTGCCTATCTCCAAACCCAGGACTGGATCCTTCTGCAGAGTATGTCTCTGAACCCCAGTGACTATGGATGGACATTAGGTGTACATGGCTATGAGCCAGTCCCAACACTAGACCCCATGGCTCCTGAGGAGCTACTGCAGTTCACAAGCTGCAACTGTAACAGAGATTGCAGCAGCCGGCGGTGCAGCTGCAAGAGGAATGGCGTTAAGTGCATCTCAGCATGTGGAGTCTGTAAAGGAATTTCATGCAAGAATTGTGGTCATGATGGTGGTGAGTCTGGAGAAGACTCAGAGATTGACTCTTGAAGTGCTCAGCACTATCTATCTATCTATCTATCTATCTATCTATCTATCTATCTATCTATCTATCTATCTATCTATCTATCTATCTATCTATCTATCTATCTATCTATCTATCTATCTATCTATCTATCTATCAAACACTGTACGGACTGTGGTGCGGTGGCCTACTACTATATACCATGTATACTATTACTATTATTATTATTATTATTATTATTATTATTATTATTATTATTATTATTATTATTATTATTATTATTATTATTATTATTATTATTATTATTATTATTATTATTATTAATAATACTTATTATTATTATTATTATTATTATTATTATTATTATTATTACTGATTTTAATTCTGCCATTCCACTATTATTACTATGTTCTACTCTATTACTATTACTATTATTCTCTTTTCTGCCTGTACTCCCCCTCCTGCTATGACTCAGGGATTACAGTTTTTCTCAATTGCTTTGGTGCATTTCTCTGATCAGAATTAAAGTTCTCATAACTGTTAGTTCAACCTCCACAACATTTTGTAATTTGTGCACATCATAGTAGCAGTTTCTCATTCCTCCGAACAAATTGCAAATGCTTTTGGACATGCATAATTTCATACAATTATCTGCTGTTTTATAACATTATCATTTGCTTAGGTCATGTCAGTCAAAATGAACTATACTTATGTTATGACTGCTGAATAGTCATTCCCTATAAAACTAATAGTCCTCATTTCATTGCTTGAGTCATTACATACAAATATGTTGAACTAGTTGTCAAAATCTGTCAAGCAAATTTTATATATTTCTTTATAATTTTTCCCCTGAATGGAGCTGGATGCCAGGGAATCGCTGCACACATTCAAATATGTTGACGAGGCGGGTTTCAATCTGGCAAAAGGTAGAAGGTGTGGAAGGAATCGCATTGGACAGAGAGCAACCACTGATGTCCCAGGCCAACGAGGAGGGAATATTACAATGTGTGCAGCCATCTCAGAAAACGGCGTCCTCACCCATATGCCCCGCATTGGTCCATACAACACACAACATCTGCTGACTTTTTTAGACACTCTTTACAGGGACATAGTCCCTGAGAATGAGAGGGGTCTAAATGGCGACCATCTGACCAAGTACGTTGTTGTATGGGATAATGTGCGTTTTCACCACGCAATTCTGGTCACACAGTGGTTTGCAGCACATGAAAGGATGCTGGTGGAATATCTCCCTCCCTACTCCCCATTCCTGAATCCAATAGCCAGACAGACAGGAACGTCTGGATGTGAATGAATGATTTACAGTACTGTGTATGTTGTATGTTCCAATTCAGTTCCAATATGTACTGCAATATTGTTTACAGTTGTGCACAGCTCTACCCAAAGGCCAAAGGGTGTTTCTTATGTTTGTTGTAAATTAGTTTGTATTTTTCTTTTGCACAATGCTGTGAACAAATTAAAATTGCAAAGAGCATATGCAGTAAAAATGTGAAACATACGTGTCTTGTACTCATTTACCTCACTAAATACAGCAATGTGTAACTGTAGATTTCAAATGGCTGTGCAAATAGTGTATAGTGCTGTCTTGAGCATTTTCAGAAAGTGTCACCAAGATCTGACTTTTTTTGCATTGGAAAACACAGAGTGAACTATCTTGTCCATAAACAATGGTGTCAGAACTTTTCATTTTGATGACAGTGACACTTTCATTGACATGAATACTTGCTTTTGAGGAATGAATTATCCATTTTGAGCAAGTGACACGCTTCTGGAGGTTATCACCTAGGTTTTGCAGTTTGTACTAATTGTTTTGAGAAATGCACTAACAGTTATGAGAACTTTAATTCTGATCAGAGAAAAGCACCAAAGCAATTGAGAAAAACTGTAATAAAGGAACACTTTACTTGAAATGTTTGAGAATGTACAGTTGCAATTGATTGTATCACACATTACCATGCAGGACCAACACTGTAAATAATGATTGGATTATCTGGCATGTGATTTTCCAAACCAAGGAGATGCATATCAATATCAAAATAACGCCTTCTGAATATTGTGATATAAATGTATTTCCATATCGTCCAGCCCTCATCCTAACAGCTGAATCTGCACCGAACTGAAGTCTTAACAGAATCCAAATGTGATAAATATGCCTTGTTTGATTTACAGAGAATGAAAAAGACAGGGTATTTATTTATGCAGTGATAACTTTATAATTTATAATGGAGATGAAGAAAGTTTTCATAATAACAAGAGACTTAGCTTAGCATCTAAATGGTGCGTTTTAATATAGATCTAATTTAAAGTGCATTTATATAGCAGCTTTTATTCAAAGCGCTTTACAATTTGTTCCTCACATTTTACCCATTCACTCACAAATTCACACAGAGGGCAGAGGCGACCATGCAAGGTGGCAACTTGCACACCGGGAGCAGTTGGGGGTTAAGTGTCTTGCTCAAGGACACGTCGGCTCGCTGCCCAGGAGGCTCATCCTGAGCCAATGTCGCCCCAATCTCATCTGTCTATCCATCTTTATCACAATCAATAATCAATAATCCTTCACACATGGGCGGCTGGGTGGCGCAGCGGACATTGCGCTTGTCACCAACGCAAGAGACACCGGGTTCGAGTCCGGCTGTCGGCGTTGCCTCCGGCTTGGACCAGCCGTCATACTAACTCAATTGGCAGAGTTAGAGGGTGGAAGTCGATGGGTGGTAATCTGGACGTTGTGGACAGCGACTCCTACAGGTCGTTTGGGGACGCCTGCACAGCAGAGACAGGAAATGGCGGGGGTAGTGTGAGCCTCCCACACTTTACACCTCGCCAATGAGAGGCCGCGCTGGCAGGTGAAAAGATGTGACGGGCTTCTATCCTCCCTACAACCGGCCAGTGGGGGGCATATGCGAGCAACGTTCAAGACAGGGGAGGGAGGAATTGGCACAATGGAATTGGGATGGGAGAAAAATAGAAAAAGAGGAGAAAAAGTGGATAAAAAAAAAATTATAATAATCCTTCACACATCAACATGCCCCCCACTGGCCGGTCATGATCACGTCTCCATCAGGCTGTGACGTACTGGAGTGTTGATTCATCTGAGTAGAATTAAACTAGACCCAACGTTGTCTAATTACAGTTGCATCGCCATTATGCTATTTCTCCCCCACTTGCACTAGTGCCACCAATGAACACGCCCCCCCCCCCCCCCCCCCCCCCCCCAAAAAAAAAGGTTGCACATGCAACCATTTTACCCGCAGCCTAAATCCCTGACTTAAAGGATTTGAGAATTAACCTCTTAGCGGCCCATTTGCGCTCATCTGTCGGCTCCAGGCTGCCTTTCTCCCGATCATTCAATACATTGTTGGAAAGTTGAATTTGCCGCCTTTCGATTGTCACCACACTCAACCTATTACGTGCTTCGGGTCCCGAGTTACAAGACAAAATATCCGGCCAGTGTTATTCGACAAGCCATCAAAATATCCGGCCAGTGTTATTCGACAAGCCATTCTGACAAGTGACTACGTCCGGTTGCAAGCGGTCCTGAACTGACCAGTCACCGCTGATGGTGAAAATGATTGACCACTGTAGTAGCTAAGGAGCGTCTGCTCCCAAAGCAATCCCAGACGAGTGCTGATTGCAACGAGAAAGGGGCAGAAGAAGACTAACAAGTTCTTTGTTTTGACTCGCACATCTGAATGAATGGAAGCGGATGGCCATTTTGGATAATCACACTGAATTATTGCGGTACACACATTACAAAAACCTTTGTAAAACACTTGTTTTCCGTGGGATCTTTATAAACTTTGGACCTGTATGACTATAAGACTTGGAGGCTATGGAACCACTATGTTTTCCAGCTCCTACCTCTCAGCTTGAACCCAAAAATAGGCATCTGGCAACAAGTCAACACAAAAGTAAGGAGCAAATATTTTATTTCAGTGTGTTACTATCTTAAATGTATATAATATCTTACATTTATGTAGCGCCTTTCAAACCCCTGTTACATTAGCACTCAAAGTGATTTATCTTTATTGTGTAAGAAACTTCAGAATGTTACCTTTCAAAAGGGACCAGACTCATGCATGTTCTATAAGTATAAAGTATAAATTGCAAATTACTTTGGGTATGCAATCGACAGGCGTTTTATGCAAAATGTGCCGGACTGTTAAGGGGTTAATAAAATCTTTTTGGAGGCTGTCTGAAAGCTGCAGGTTCTCCACGGCTAGATGAGCAGAGTCTGCTATACGATACACACTTGTGTCGTCTGCCTATAGATAGACCTGACAACATTTCAATGAAGAGACAATTGAATATTATAAATAGAGGCAAGAAGAATGGACATTTGTTATCTGAACAAACTCCGATTTGGCATTTCAGGACTTCACACACTGACAAATAATCCTGAAACCAGTCACAAGCCTTTCTACCCATAACAATATGACATCTTTTATTATTTTTGTAAATAATAATCTACTGTGTCAAATGCTTTTGAGTCAAATCCACAAAAAAGGCACAACAGTGTTTCCTAATGCATCTAATGCAGCTATAATGCAGGGGGCAACAGTGGCTCAGGAGGTACAGCAGTCGTCTGGTAATACATGATTCCACAAGTGTCTTTAAACTGATAGATCTGAGAACCATGGTGCTATCTTTCATTTGAAGTCTCTTGACGGGTGCATGTTTATCAATGAATACATGAAATGATTCTGTGAAGAAATCCAGGGTGACATGAACATCAGAGATATCTGACATACAACAGATGTTGGCATTTGTAATATCTTCCATGAAAGAATTTTGCTTCAAGGGTTGTGTGAGGTCTGGTTTTTGCCGTAGGGCAGCAGTCACTGATGCCTTGGTGCCAATACTCCACTAGCCACAATTCTATCAATGAGATTTGAGAATATGAGATCAATTAAAGTGGATTTTAAGGGATCTTTTAAAATAGGTCAGGTGGGGTTGGTCATTAGCCAAACTAGATTTAAGTTACCACAGGCCTCTTTTAAATCTGAAAACATGGTTAAGAAATAATTACACATGTGAACACAACAGCCCTTCAGAACCCTAACCCTGTCTGCTTTATTGCCTACATGTATGATTGTGTGTACCTAATACGTCTTATCATTGTTTGTACATTGTCTGTACATGTCTGCAGATGCATGTGCTGCAATACATAGCTCTCATGTCTGTTTGTCTGCATACAGAGTATTTGTGCTTATGTTTGTACATGTCTGCAGTCTGCTAATATATGTTGTCAATGTGCTCCAAATTTTACTAATATTTTCCTGTTCTTAATTAACTGTTTGCATGCTATATATATTATGCTTTCTTTTTTAACACCAGGCCCAGGGACAACAGTTGAAAATTAGCTTTGGCTAACACTGTCTCACACATTTACAGTAATGTGTTGTCCCTGTTCAAATAAAGTCTAAACTAAAACAACTAAACTTAAATGGTCTGATATCACTCCAATTAAAATTGTATTCACCCACTACAAGCAGATCGGAATCAGCAGAATGAGAAATGAAATGCACCTGGTCGTCAGTAGACTCTTGGCAGGCAGTCTGTAGGAGCAGGTGGGGGTCTGTAGGTTCAGATGGGGGGCCTTGGTGGATCTTCAGAACAAACAGTTAAACACATTTTGACTTGGAGATGGAGTCTAGGACAGTCAAGTCAAGTCAAGTCAAATAATTTATTTATAAAGCACGTTTAAAAACGCAAGAGCCAACCAAAGTGATGTACAGTCAAAAGCATAACAATCCATAATACAAAAAGGCACAGCAGGACAATATGGTACAATCAGACAATAAGACAACAGTAAGCCAACACACAGATAGAGTAGCACAAAGTACAGTATAGCACATAGGACAATAGCGGGACACTATATGGGGTTATTTACTAAAGTACAATGAAGCAACCTACAGGATAATGGAGCACAAAGGACAATGCGGCACAGGGGACAGTGGAACACAAGAACAGATACAAGGGGGAAGGGGCAGGATAAATTGCATGGGAGTGTGTGAGTTACAGTAGGGTGTGGGAAAATCAGGGTTTATTGAAGGCTAGGGAGTAAAAGTGTGTTTTTAGTGGGGACTTAAATGTCTCCAGCGTGGGGGCAGTACTGATCTCCAGGGGTGGCTGGTTCCACAGCTTGGGGGCCACGGCCTTGAAAGAGCGATCGCCTCTTTTTTCAGACAAACCCATGTTCACATAAACAACTACACCCCCTCCTCTCCCAACTCTGTCCACTCTAAAGGAACTGTAGCCTGTTAGACTGCTTCCCAATCATTCATACCTTTAACCTGTTAAGCCCTAGCCCTATTTTCTGAAAATCCACCAAAAAATACAGATGGCTCCACAGAAGATTGACAGAAGCTGGCTTGAGCTGGGTAGTGTAGTTTTTCAAAATTTCAAAATGGCGGCGCGGAGCTTTTATTATTATAATTTTTTTTTATATTTATCCTATATTTGCTCGTTTATGAATGCATTTCCTAAATTGATATTTCACTAATAACACTTTAACCTATTGGTAAACAAACGTATTGCTGAAAATATACACTATGACTGGGGTTTTGACAGGATTAGGGTCTTTACTCTTGGCTACATTTGAAAAGAAAACGCAACATTAATCCATACAGTCTGGATAGATGGATTTATGGCTTGGGTCCGGTACCGTCGGGCTTAAAGGAAAACTAAAATTTTGGGAAATTAGATTATTTGGCATCTACCCTGGAGTTAGACAAGAAGATACATACCCTTTTTCTTCTCTGTGCATGCAGTAGGAGTAGGAAGACACGCACTGTTAGCCTAGCTTAGCGTCAGTCACTGGAAGTAGGTTCCTCCATTAGCCTAGTTCAAAACGTCTTCCTACTCCTACTGCATGCACAGAGAAGAAAAAGGTATGTATCTTCTTGTCTAACTCCAGGGTAGATGGCAAATAAGCTAATTTCCCAAAATGTTGGAGTTTTCCTTTAAGAGGTTAAGCCATGACTCACTTAATACTAGAATATCAGGGCCAAACCGTTTCTATTTTTAGAATATAAACAAGTTGAGTGGAGAGGTTGGTTAGGGTTGGTTGGGCAGTGGCTCAGGAGGTAGAGTGGTCGTCTGGTGATCGGAAGGTTCCCAGTTCGATTCCCGCTCCTCCCGGGCAGCGTGTCAAAGTGAGCAAGAGCAAGACACTTAACCCCTAATTGCTACCGATGAGCAGGTTGGCACCTTGCATGGTCTCCTCCGCCGTCAGTGTGTGAATGTGTGAGTGAGTGAATGTGGCGAACAACATTTATTTTTTAAGCGCTTTGGATAAATGCTGCTATATAAATAAAAGTTGTCTGCTTCACAGTCTGCAGTAGTACTCCCCTTAATTCCACAGATATTTATGACTAGCTTTTATGGGAAGATATATGCCTACCTTAAAATAATGACCACATTCAATCTTACATGGTCTCAACATATGCTGACAGTGACACACTACCATAGTGACAGATGATTATAGTGAGTATCCTGTTCCACAGGTTCCACCACAGATGCCTAGTCTTGTTTTAAGTGTACTTATATTACACTTACGGCATATTAATGTGCTTTGAAATAGTACACGAAAGCACATAAGAAGAACCAAAGATACGGTACATTGCAGTTATACTCAGAAATTAAGTATATTTCTAGGTAATGTGCCAGTGCTTGGCCAAATACAGTCGGGGTCCAAACGTGAACAAGAACGCAGATAGAGAGGCTGAAACATGTTGGTTATCTTTTTTTAGATAGAGACAGAGAGAGACGAGAGAGAGAGACGAGAGAGAGAGAGAGAGAGAGAGAGAGAGAGAGAGAGAGAGAGAAGAGAGAGAGAGAGAGAGAGAGAGAGAGAGAGAGAGAGAGCAGTAAGTGAGATGTCCTTGCATTTTAAGCGGTTGGGGTTTAGATGAATGTTGTTCTCTCCATGGCTGCTGCTTTCATATATCTCTGTTAGTCCACAGCCACCCTCACTGCACCCCACAAGGCCAAGCTGTGTGTGAGTGTGTGTGTGTGTACATGAGCAAACATTATTGTGTTTTTGTCTGTGTGTATGCAGCTGAACATGTAAATGTGTGTGTGTGTGTGTGTGTGTGTGTGTGTGTGTGTGTGTGTGTGTGTGTGTGTGTGTGTGTGTGTGTGTGTGTGTGTGTGTGTGTGTGTGTGTGTGTGTGTGTGTGTGTGTGTGTGCGTGCGTGCGTGCGTGTGTGTGTTGGATGGATAATTCATTATAGTTGAGTCCTTTTCAACAAGTGAATATAGGTCTTTGAAATGTCTTGCTGAAAAAGAGACGTGGCCTTCTAGCAGCATCTATACCTCTCTGTTTCAGTCCTGTTCTTATTCTATTAGCCTCTATACCTCTCTGTTTCAGTCCTGTTCTCATTATAGCAGCCTCTATACCTCTCTGTTTCAGTCCTGTTCTCATTCTAGCAGCCTCTATACCTCTCTGTTTCAGTCCTGTTCTCATTCTAGCAGCCTGTATACCTCTCTGTTTCAGTCCTGTTCTCATTCTAGCAGCCTCTACACCTCTCTGTTTCAGTCCTGTTCTCATTCTAGCCGCCTCTATACCTCTCTGTTTCAGTCCTGTTCTCATTCTAGCAGCCTCTATACCTCTCTGTTTCAGTCCTGTTCTCATTCTAGCAGCCTCTATACCTCTCTGTTTCAGTCCTGTTCTCATTCTAGCAGCCTCTACACCTCTCTGTTTCAGTCCTGTTCTCATTATAGCAGTCTCTACACCTCTCTGTTTCAGTCCTGTTCTCATTATAGTAGCCTCTACATCTCTCTGTTTCAGTCCTGTTCTTATTCTAGCAGCCTCTATACCTCTCTGTTTCAGTCCTGTTCTCATTCTAGCAGCCTCTATACCTCTCTGTTTCAGTCCTGTTCTCATTCTAGCAGCCTCTATACCTCTCTGTTTCAGTCCTGTTCTCATTCTAGCAGCCTCTATACCTCTCTGTTTCAGTCCTGTTCTCATTCTAGCAGCCTCTACACCTCTCTGTTACAGTCCTGTTCTCATTCTAGCCGCCTCTATACCTCTCTGTTTCAGTCCTGTTCTCATTCTAGCAGCCTCTATACCTCTGTTTCAGTCCTGTTCTCATTCTAGCAGCCTCTATACCTCTGTTTCAGTCCTGTTCTCATTCTAGCAGCCTCTATACCTCTCTGTTTCAGTCCTGTTCTCATTCTAGCATCCTCTACACCTCTCTGTTTCAGTCCTGTTCTCATTATAGCAGTCTCTACACCTCTCTGTTTCAGTCCTGTTCTCATTATAGTAGCCTCTACACCTCTCTGTTTCAGTCCTGTTCTTATTCTAGCAGCCTCTATACCTCTCTGTTTCAGTCCTGTTCTCATTCTAGCAGCCTCTATACCTCTCTGTTTCAGTCCTGTTCTCATTCTAGCAGCCTCTATACCTCTGTTTCAGTCCTGTTCTCATTATAGCAGCCTCTACACCTCTCTGTTTCAGTCCTGTTCTCATTATAGCAGCCTCTACACCTCTCTGTTTCAGTCCTGTTCTCATTCTAGCAGCCTCTACCTCTCTGTTCCAGTCTTGTTCTCATTATAGTAGCCTCTACACCTCTAGGTTTGAGTCCTGTTCTCATTCTAGCAGATGACCATCATTGGTAGACAAACGCAGTGCTGAAAATATACACCTTGACTGCTGTTTTGATAAGGTTAGGGTATTTACTCTTGGCTACATTTGAAAAAGAACATCACAATCTATTTGTGATGTGAAATAAATCTCGGCACGGTACCGATCGGGCTTAAGAGGTTAAAACACAATCCTACGAGTCTATTCCTGCTTCTGGTCCGACATTTTTCACACCTCAAACAAACCATTCACACGGAATATTATCTTTTGATTAACATACTGTATACTCGTTTGATAATAATAATTGATAGAGGTTTATCTTTGGAAGTGATTGTTGTCAGTTTCCTCTCGTTCAGAGCGTTCAGTAGAAAGCTATCTGGCTGCACGTTAGCCTAGCTTAGCACAATGAATGGAAGTGGACAGTGCCGGTTAGCTTAGGCATTGTCCAACTAACACCTCTCCCGAAGGCACCGGCACTGTCCGCTTCCATTCATTGTGCTAAGCTAGGCTAACGTGCAGCCATATAGCTTTCTACTGAACGCACAGAGAGGAAACTGGTATCTATCTTCTTGACTCTCTCTGGAGAAGACGATGAGCTAATTTCCCCAAATGTTGGCGTGTTCCTTTAAGAGGCTGTTTTCAGGCACCCCTACACACTCCCAGACTTGTATTGAAACATTCTACTACAACAATACATCTGATGGTCGTTGAATCTGTATATTTGTTATACGTGGCAACAGTGGCTCAGGAGGTGGAGCGGTCGTCTGGTTATCAGAAGGTTCCCGGTTCCGTTCCGCCCCCTCCCCCGGCAGCGTGTCGGAGTGTCCTTGAGCGAAGTCACTTGACACCGCGCACGGTCGCCTCCGCCGTCGGTGCGTGAATGGGTTGAATATGAGGCATAAGTTGTATAAAGCACTCTGGATGAAAGCGCTTGTATGAATGCGGTCCACGTCATCGTTCTCTTTGGAGGCGGACAGAGATGCATGGGTCGTGCGGTTGTTTGACACCAGTGGCATCGTCGTTTTGGTACGGCAAGGTATGGCGCTTCTAGCCAAATTTGACATTTGAAATCAATCCGAAATACTTTTTGTCATTTGTGACAAAATCATCTCATTTGCGTGTCATTTGTGAGAAATGACAGCTACCAAATTCATTCCTGGACAACAGAACGCAGTGTGCCCTCCGTAATAGTCAGACTCGTGCCGCATGCGTAATGAGAGTCTCTCTCTCTCTCTCTCTCTCTCTCTCTCTCTCTCTCTCTCGGAACGCAGTGTGCCCTCCGTAATAGTCAGACTCGCTTGCGCGAGTCTCTCATTATGCGACTGTTTGACACGTGTTAGATTGCGACTCAAACAAACCGCACCACGGGGGCGTTAACACTCCAGGGTTCAAGCAGCGCACCACAGGGGGTTAACACTCCAGGGTTCAAGTACCGCACCACAGGGGGTTAACACTCCAGGGTTCAAGCAGCACACCACGGGGGGGTTAACACTCCAGGGTTCAAGCAGCGCACCACAGGGGGTTAACACTCCAGGGTTCAAGCACCGCACCACGGGGGGTTAACACTCCAGGGTTCAAGCAGCGCACCACGGGGGGTTAACACTCCAGGGTTCAAGCAGCGCACCACAGGGGGTTAACACTCCAGGGTTCAAGCACCGCACCACAGGGGGTTAACGCTCCAGGGTTCAAGCAGCGCACCACAGGGGGTTAACACTCCAGGGTTCAAGCAGCGCACCACAGGGGGTTAACACTCCAGGGTTCAAGCACCGCACCACAGGGGGTTAACACTCCAGGGTTCAAGCAGCGCACCACGGGGGTTAACACTCCAGGGTTCAAGCAGCGCACCACAGGGGGTTAACACTCCAGGGTTCAAGCACCGCACCACAGGGGGTTAACGCTCCAGGGTTCAAGCAGCGCACCACAGGGGGTTAACACTCCAGGGTTCAAGCAGCGCACCACAGGGGGTTAACACTCCAGGGTTCAAGCAGCGCACCACAGGGGGTTAACACTCCAGGGTTCAAGCAGCGCACCACAGGGGGTTAACACTCCAGGGTTCAAGCAGCGCACCACAGGGGGTTAACACTCCAGGGTTCAAGCAGCGCACCACAGGGGGTTAACACCCCAGGGTTCAAGCAGCGCACCACAGGGGGTTAACACTCCAGGGTTCAAGCAGCGCACCACAGGGTTAATCATCCAGGGTTCAAGCACCGCAGCACGGGGGTTAACACTCCAGGGTTCAAGCAGCGCACCACAGGGGGTTAACACTCCAGGGTTCAAGCAGCGCACCACAGGGGGTTAACACTCCAGGGTTCAAGCAGCGCACCACAGGGGGTTAACACTCCAGGGTTCAAGCAGACTAAACGAGGCGGTGAGTCGGAGCCCTGAGCGCCCGCTGTAGTAACAGCAGTAGATCAGACCGCTACTTAATACAACAATGTTTACAAGGTACTGAGAGAGTGGTATGAGGTCATCCCTGTACATCAGTGATGCCAGTAACTAAGTAACTAGTTACTCTAATCTGATAACATTTTTCAGTAAATAGTCATCTAACTATGTGTGTGTGTGTGTGTGTGTGTGTGTGTGTGTGTGTGTGTGCGTGCGTGCGTGCGTGCGTGTGTGGTCTCCAGTCCCAGATCAAATTGAAACAGTGCTTTGTCTAGCAGTTGAAAAACCACAACACTCTCAGAGTGCCCTGATTTACCCTCCTACTTATCACTCTATCGCTCTATCACTCTATCTCTCCATCTTCCCTGCACTCATCCCTCTCTCCCCGTAAATCTACCCCTTGTTCTCTGCACTCCAAAGTCCATTATCCCCTCCTCCTCTCTGGCACTTTCTCTCTCTCTCTCTCTCGCTCTCTTTCTCTCCCTCTCCACACTCTGTCTTCATTATGATCTGGGGGGGGGGGGGATTCTGTCCTCTCTTGTCTCTCAGGCACGCACAGACACACACACTCACACACACACAGAGGCCTAGAACGTTAGGTTATGACTATAACCAAGTTCTGTCAACACTTAGTGAACGCTCAGCGTTCATTGCATATATCTCGCTTCAGCATATATACACTGAATAATTTCACAAATGTACCTTTAAATGCCAGCATTCATCTGGCCACACCCCCATCCGCTTACCTATATAAGCAGGGGTGGTGCCACACACTCATCTCCTTCCCAACAAATTTCATCACAATGAATGAATGAAAAATCAAGGGCCTGCAGCGTCGTCTAAACGCTGAGCGTTCACTAAGTGTTGACAGAACTTGGTTATAGTCATAACCTAACGTTCTGTTCCACACTAGCTCACGCTCAGCGTTCATTGCATAATAGGAGCTGAGCGGGAGCTAGAAGCTCGACAAATGTACCCTGCTGAGGCCCCCCACAACCATCAGACCGGGGAGGGCCGAGCCCCCCCCGACCCACCCTAATGGAGGGCACCCCCCCTATTGGTGGCTTCACGGGAGGGCGACGGACCCGACCGTGCGAAGAGGCACTCAAGCAACTCAACGCACAGGGTGAGCAGACCGTGGCTTGACCCCACGACTACACACACGCACAACCCGCATGCCACCCGGGAACGAACGGAGGGAAACAACCTCGTTACTGCCCCCAGAATCACGGGGTCAAGGGCAAACCCAACCCCGTGGCAAGGCCGTAGCAGCGGAGCGCGAAGGAAGACCCAGACCCACCAAAAGGACTGGACTCCCTGGAATGGGGGCCCGGAGAAGTCCATGATGCCAGCATCAAGACCCCACCAGGTGGGCACGTAGTGCCGCGCCCCCCACATCGCCAGCGTATTCGGACAAAAGCCCCTCAGCCGAGCGGGCCCTGTCCCCCCAATAGTACACCGCCTGGCACACTGACCCTGCAACAGGCAGTCAGCATGGCCGTAAGCACACAAAAAAGGTTAACCAACGGAAGCAGGCAGCGCACCGGGGAAAAACCAGGCAACAGGCTATTAACCCTAGCCTGGAGACTGCGGACGAGACAGGCGCCAGAAGGGACAGCTGAACACAGCCGCACCGGCGGAAGGAGCGGAAGCTGGCGGCGTTGCATGACCAAGCCTCCATTCAAAAACCCCCACCCAGAGGGGTTGAGGCAGAGAAGGCTGACACGATTGGCAGACGTCATGAACGTGCAGGGGCACCCTCAACCGGTGAACCCGAGAGTTGACACTGCTCCAACACACCAGGGAATCAACCACCTTGGCGTTACCCAATGCGGTGGTTGTTCCTATAACCCCTCAAGAAAAAACTCAAACACACCTGCGGGTATACACCGGCTATACCGCAGTACAAGTGTTTCAGTTTTCAAAAAAGGGTTAACCCAGGCCTACGGGTCGACGAAACATTACCTCGGACCGGGCCTGGCGATACGGGAAGCACAGGGTCACCAGAGGAGGTCAAGACCACCCCAACAGGCCCCTCTTCGCCATGCGTGAGAGAGGAGCGAAAATTAATGGAGAACCAGCCCCTAAGCACACCGTACTTGGTATTCCCAGGCGGTCTCCCAACCAAGTACTAACCAGGACCAACCTGTGTAGCGGCCGAGATCCGACGAGATCGAGCGTGTACATGTTGGCATGGCCGTAAGCCATTACGACAGTGCTGAGTAAAATCGTACCCAACCAGAGTCTCCATAGCGCTTAACCCTGTGACACCCGGACCGACCTGGCATTTTTCCCCCTGAAAAAAGCCCAAGTCCCTCAGGGTACCAGAACAGCAGATCTGCATCCCCGGCGGACAACGGGTTCAACTGATCCGGACCAGCGTGACCAGAACCAGTCCCGTGCCCTAACCATGCCGACATGCCTACTCCAGGAGAAAGGGCAGATATGCGTGTCGATCTTAACATGAAAAGAAGGCGCCACCCAGACGTTCGGGCGAACCGCGCCTGGTGGCCCACCCCAAGGGCGTGAGACCCCTCTACATATGTTCAGATCCATTCCGTCATCATCCCCCAGACATGAACGAGAATCCGTCGATAACCAACCCAGGTCGTGGGATGTGGTCGTCGGAAGAGGAAAAACCCCCATCTCAGTCGCTTTATAAAAACGCCGTTTTAACCACAAGCAACCAAGGCGTGCCAGTCAGTCGCCTGTTTACAGCGAGCTAGCACTATACGTGCGTCGGGACACACCCCCATCAATGAACAGGCTATTTAGACCTGTCATTGAATCCCCAAGGCGCCCAGGGGAACGACAAGAGGGGTGTGACACTTCCTAACTCCAACACTTTTTGAATAGAAAAGAAGGAAGCATCAACAGTATGTATCCCAGTCTACACAGCCGGGGGTAAAAAAAATTCACATTTTTACATCCCACCACCCTCCCATAGGAAGGAGACGGAGATCCCCAGAGAGACTTCCCACGCGAGCTGTACAGATTGAAAAGAATATATTGCACCTTGAGCCATGTAAAAAATTGGTTTTAGGGCTCTCCGGGGAAGAGGCACTGAACCCATACACACTCAATAATCGAATTGAATCGAATACATATACAATAGAATAGGACACCTTCTAGAGGGTCCACTCACTTTGACAATCTGAGGAGGAAGGCTCTGTACTCTGATGGAGGCTCCCTCACATGGAAGGAGGAGTCCGAAGTCACAGAAAGCCCGAATAGGCGCTTGGTGAGGAGGAGCCCTGACCACCCCCCTGAAACAGATCCATCACAAGGACCTGAACAGCACACGGAAGTCCTACCAACAGAGACGCACACAGTGACGTACCCTATGGCGGGGGAATTTCTGCGGCGCACACGCCCAATATTCCAGGCCGTGGTACCAGGAAACTCCCTCCCCCCCCCCCCCCCCCCCCCCCCCCCCCGTAACGTGCCGAACCACAACGTGACGGGAACCTTGAAGGACAGGGGGTGTACCCCTGACCGACAGAAACAAGGGGGAGAGGAAAAGTTACCAGTTCACCCCTTTACGACCCCACACCCATGATACGATGTAATGACAAAAAGAGAATATGACACAGTCATAGTCAGCTCTATGAAGCGTTTGACAGCTCCACACAGCGCATGAGCTAACCTGCTATCTGATTTTTACTAAGGAAAAAACACAGAATAGAGAGGGCTCTAAGAGCCCCGGTCCAACATACACATGTGCTTCTGTGGCCAGTCCAACCCAGTTGTAGGTCACATGACACACACAAAAATGGCAAAAACACTCTACAGAGGAACGCCGTTTTTCATAATGAGAGAATACATAATTCTCGATTAGTATCGGCCACAGGCCTTGCTAAGCACACACGACAGCGACCAAACAATCTTTTCTTTTAGGAAAATAAAGTTTCTCCAGCAGTTTTAGCACAACCTCAGCAATCAAGCTAAGGGTTACATCGCATCCCTACCACACAAAAGACACAACGTAGTGCAACATGTCTGATAGGAGGATGAAAAAGTCCCCAGGGAACCGGGGGGAAACACAATCCTCTTATTTTACCCTTAATACGGCCAGTTAAAACAGGAAAACCTGTTAATATGTGAACACTGTTCATTGTCATCACAGGCTGAGAAAAGAACATTCTTTTACTCACTTGTCACTAAGCATAGCTTCATAGGTTAGTTACCTTAGTTGTGAGTACACGGTACATATAAACACACATGATGTTTCTCACACAACAACCAGATCATTTTCACATCTGTAACAACCCGATTTGCACGGAGAAGCTAACTGCCAGTGACAAAGACAGTTCACACATAACTCACGTCGTATCCTAAATGCATTGCAGCAACACACGTTTTGGGAAAACATCGTTATTCACAACACATCTAGAAAGGTAAAACCAGAAGACGTGTTATAAGGTCTGGTCAAACCTTGTCCTACCCGGAACGTAGATCAGCGAAGTGCAGTCTCAAGACACCGTAGGAACACAGCCGTCCTGTGTTGTTCGATCCGGGCAGCGTCGCCGCTCTACCCGTCGCAACGGTCCCTTTGTTGACGCAATCCTTGCCGTCCTGGCTCAGGGCAGGGTCGACGAACATCCCCTGTCAAAGACGACGTCGTAGTCAAGAGTGTAAAACATGTTACAATCAAAGCACGTACAACAGAGTAGCATTAAGCTAACGGCCGCTCCAACCGTCGGTCGCTATTACCCCTGCTCGCGAGACGCCGAGCGAACGGCGCACACGACCAGAGGGGAGCTCACGGCGGCGCGCAAGTAGCAGAAGCTACCTCGCGCTGGCCTCGTCCGATAGCAGCAAGCTAACGTTTCCTAGTGATCACAACAGCTAGCGCCGCAGCTAACAGCTGACTGGCTAACAGTAGGCCCAACCTCTGTAGGCCCCGCAGTGATCCCAGCAGGCTAACGCTGCAGCTAACAGCTGACCGGCTAACCGTAAGCTAAGCAGCTATCACTTGAACTTGTGCACAATGACATAACACTCACCCAGACAGGCCGTCGTTCTGAAACCCTCCTCACTTTTTAAGAGAAAAGAGAAACAAGATGTCAACACAGCTTTACAACGGTGATTTTACCAACACCCGACGGAATCAGCACAATACCAAACTGGCCTGTGTAGCTGACTTGAACATGGATCTTCCGCTAACGAACATCCATGCACATATCTCCTCGTGAAGGAATACTCTCATTTGGATATGAAAGAAGGGGCTACACGGTGACAGGGAGATACCCACTTGTCCAGAAAACACAGGGATCACCAGTGTTAATGGTCGCGGCCCACTAGTTAAAACTACAATGGTCTTCAGACCAAGGTCTTCTGTCGCCTAGGTGGCTGAACAAAGGACCCTAGCCTGGGGCCGGTTTCCATAAACGTCAAGTAGCCCCCATAGCACTAACAGACAAGTGAAGCCCGCCAGCAACAGTACTCACCCAACCTGAAACCCACCGCTTCTCACAACAGCAGCGCGTCCGACAGTTCAGCTGTGGCCTGACAGGTTTCACCCCAACAAACACAGCAAGGAACTGCAGTTGAGAAGCATGCAGCGGCGTGCTCCCAATACGAAAACCGGTGGAGGGTTTTTAGAATGATCACCATCTTCCAGACACTCCAGTGACGAAGACAACATTGCCGTATTTTCTCGAAAATAGTGAGAGAAAAAATAAAGATATGATGTCAACGTATCTCCTTGTTCTTCCTTTCCTTGTAAACAATATTTTTCTACACGTCAAGTGGGCATATGAGCAACACGTTGCTTGTGATGAAATTTGAGAAGGAGATGAGTGTGTGGCACCACCCCTGCTTATATAGGTAAGCGGATGGGGGTGTGGCCAGATGAATGCTGGCATTTAAAGGTACATTTGTGAAATTATTCAGTGTATATGCTGAAGCGAGATATATGCAATGAACGCTGAGCGTGAGCTAGTGTGGAACAGAACTCTCCATCTTGTGTGTTCATACCAGGGTTATTATAGTGTTGTATTGTTCATTAGTTTTAATACAATAATAAAATGTTGTTTAGTCAGATTCAGATTCAGATTACTTTATTCGCCATTTTATACAGGTACAAAATGGAACGTGATTTGACATTACAGTGCATACTTTTTTCACAATTAAGAACAATACAACAGTAAATAAATAATTTTAAGTAAAGTGCAAGACAGTACAGAACAGTGAGACAACAATAAGACTGTGAAGACTGTTTAGTCTAGTTCCAGTTTATTTGATTATTTATTTTATATTATTATTGTTTAAACTGGCTTAGTTTTAGTTTAGTTTGTATTAGTTTCAGTATTTATTTTTGTTATTAGTGTTTATTCTAACATTGGGTAGTATTTGTCAGAAGTTAAACTAATTTTCTGTATATTTTTATTTTGTTTTGTAAGCACACACTATAATCTCAGTTAGTTTTTGTTTTCTTCTAAAGTCTTGTTTTTATTTATCTTTAAATGATCACTAGAACAGTAGGTCTAGCGCTCTTCTTTTAGGTCAAACCACCCAAGAGAATAAAGCCTTTGATCCCTGGCCTTCCTTGTGTGTGTTCTTCTCATGCAGCCTGTACTGTTACGGTGGGTAGGTGTGTTGAACCCAAGTGCAGGACAGAACGGGTAGACAGGAGGCAGGTGTTGATTCTCAAACAAAATAATGTTTTATTTGTTGCTGCGAGACATCAAAAAGGGCATACACGCCGGTAACAGGCAATACAGAAAATGGGAGACTACTCTCATCTCCAAACAGGGAAAACAAAGGAGAGAAATGTCATGATGTCATGTATGCTGTGTATGTCATAAATGTCACTATGAATTGAAAATGGGGGACCCTGATGTAAACAAGACAAACGTCTTCCTCTGGTCTGCATCCCCTTAACAATTGTTTGTATTGAGCCGTACTGTATTGTACCCATTCTGCAATCTGTTAAATAAAGTTTTCATTCATTCATCCATTCATCCATTCATCCATTCATTCATTCATTCATTCATTCAGACAAACACTGTCTCAAAAATACGTTATCGCGAAAAGAAGTGAACAGAACTATACTTCAAAACGGGAAAAGCAAGGAGGGGAAAACTGTCTCCAAAAACGTAGTACAAAAACAGGGTATCCACAAATGACAATGCAACACACGGTAATAATATAAACGGCAAACTAACTTATCCTCCAAGACGGGAGCGATAAGCGTTTCTTCATGAAAGAGTACTCACAGTAATGTTCAGTGAACGATACACACCAGGTACCAATCAAGGCAATCAGGGCAGAAAGACAGGTAATTACCACTGGGCAACGGGCCCTCATTCATCAACGTGGACTTTGACCTTGACCTACTTCCACACGTAAGCACGGAATTTAGAACTAGCGCACGCACAGGGAAGTCGGCATTCATCACACGTGCGTAAGCAGGCTCTACGCACACCTGTCATGATGAATCCCACCTTGGCCCTGCGCCGCAGCTCGTGCACGCTTTCACGTATTTGCATACCAAAACCGCCCCGACCAACCAAATATGGTCAGGCCCTCCCCTTTAAATACCATGAGGGAATCCCTGTGCGTGGAATGTTGGAGGATGGCAAAGCGAACGAAAAAGAGAAACTACACAGACACCGAGGTGGAGGTCCTCGTAACGGAGGTGGATAAATAAAAGGCGGATTTGTAAACGGTGATGTCAGATATCAACGGCTCCCTAAGACCATTGCTGCAATTCTGCCTGGACAGCTCAAAATACTAATAAAGACCGTTCGTTGACCACTGTTTGGCGTTGGTTGTGTTGTGTGTCATTATAACCGTGCTGTACAATATGAATGCCTTTATTAGTTGTGTTCGATTGGCTATATGATTTTTAGAGGCATCTATTTTGTTGTCGGCTAATAAAGACCGCGCTGGAATATGACTGCCTTTTCCCGTGTTGTTTGATTAATACCCACGGATTAAAGTTCTCCTCAATTCTATTCCAAATCGCGATGGATCTCCCGTCAATTTTCTACCTGCTGCATGATTTCTAGAGGCATACTACTACAATCTATTTTGATGTCAGTATTGGGTAGCCTATATAAACAATATAATACGAGAGCATATACAAGAACAATGAATCTCACTGCATGTATGATGTATCCTGCCTTTCAATACATGAACTTGAATTCCATCATATAGTCTGTCCACTATCTGCATGGTGTCATTGCAATGCGTTTTCTATTCTTTCTTGTACAGTAAAAAGGGGGAAGAACACTATATTCATATGACTTATTCGGCTTACAGCTTCGAAATTCCACTTGTTTCGTTTAACGTAAAGCCTTTTAAATATAATCAAAACGTTCCCGTGTTTCGGCGGTCTGTGCGCAAAATAATAACGAGTTGAGCTTTATGATTTATGATGAATTGAAAATGGGGGACCCTGATGTAAACAGGACGAAAGTTGGTCTGCATCCCCAATTAACAATTGTATGTACTGAGCTGTACTGTACTGTACCCATTCTGCAATCTGTTAATAAACTTTTCAATCAATCAATCAATCAAGCTACGCGGAGCGCAGTCAGTCAGTAGCCTACACCCCGTATATTCCGATAACGCTATATAAACCATGAATGAATGAATGAATGAGAACTTTATTAACAGATTGCAGAATGGGTACAGTACAGTACAGCTCAATACATACAATTGTTAAGGGGATGCAGACCAGAGAAAGACTTTCGTCTTGTTTACATCAGGGTCCCCCATTTTCAATTCATCGTAACATATATGACATGCTGCATTCATTCTGAGAGAAAGATCTATTATTCCAAATGCTATTTATAGGGTTTTGACCATAATTACACTACTGTTGCTATTTTACAATGAACTATAATGAACTACGGTTCATAGAACATCCAGTGTTATTATGCACAGAAGCTCATTTGTTGTAATAATATATTCTACCACTGGGCGCGAGGTACGCCAGGTCCGAAATGTGCGTAGATGTAAGCACGAAGTCAAGTTCAAGTTGAAGTTGATGAATCCCACTCTTTGCTTAGAAATGATCGTATGCACGGGTTACGCACAGATCTGTGCGTAGAACACGTTGATGCATGAGGGCCCTGCCTTTTGCTCTCACCTGGGAGCAAAACCCCAAACGTTACACTGTACAATCAAATAACATGTAGGCTGCCCGTAATATTTGGGTGATCTTCTGAGCAGAAAAAGTCTAAGCATGATGCTATAGCATACATCGCTCCAGATTAGACTCCACCATGTAGTCTGTCTTTCATGATGGTCACCATGTTTGATTAGGTTATCATAACATAATCATTAGGTTATCATAGCATCATCACTAGGTTATCATAGCATCATCATTAGGTTATCATAGCATCATCACTAGGTTATCATAGCATCATCACTAGGTTATCATAGCATCATCACTAGGTTATCATAGCATCATCATTAGGTTATCATAGCATCATCACTAGGTTATCATAGCATCATCATTAGGTTATCATAGCATCATCACTAGGTTATCATAGCATCATCACTAGGTTATCATAGCATCATCATTAGGTTATCATAGCATCATCACTAGGTTATCATAGCATCATCATTAGGTTATCATAGCATCATCACTAGGTTATCATAGCATCATCATTAGTTTATCATAGCATCATCACTAGGTTATCATAGCATCATCATTAGTTTATCATAGCATAATCATTAGGTTATCATAGCATCATCACTAGGTTATCATAGCATCATCATTAGGTTATCATAGCATCATCATTAGGTTATTATAGCATCATCATTAGGTTATCATAGCATCATCACTAGGTTATCATAGCATCATCATTAGGTTATCATAGCATCATCACTAGGTTATCTTAGCATCATCACTAGGTTATCATAGCATCATCATTAGGTTATCATAGCATCATCACTAGGTTATCTTAGCATCATTATTAGTTTATCATAGCATCATCATTAGGTTATCATAGCATCATCACTAAGTTATCATACAGTAGCATCATCATTAGGTTATCATAGCATCATCACTAGGTTATCTTAGCATCATCTTGCTGCATCTTGGCCAGGAGACAGATCGCTTCATGCCGTCTTGGCGTGGAATCAGAGAGGACCAGGGTTTGGTTTGGTTTGGGTTTATCAGTTTGAGAAATAGATTATCTTGTGCTCAAGTCTGCTTCAAGATTTAGCTTTTAGTTTATATTATATAATGAATTCCTCATACATAAGAATGATGAATAGCCTAAATATGAAATGTGTGGGCTTTTTGTCATGAATGAGGAATGAGGAGTGGATACACCCGGTTCTCCGTTGAGCAGAATGATAGAATTTTTAAAATAGATTTACTATATTTTCTATTTCCGGCCACACTAACCAGCTAAGCTAAAGGTCCAACCCATTAACAGGTGCTGGTTGACTGCAACCGACTCGTTAGTCGTTTACATCCTGCCTGTACCTCCTCTCCTCTCCTCTCCTCTCCTCTCCTCTCCTCTCCTCTCCTCTCCTCTCCTCTCCTCTCCTCTCCTCTCCTCTCCTCTCCTCCCCTCCTCTCCTCCTCCTCTCCTCCTCCTCTCCTCCTCCTCTTCTCTCCTCCCCTCCTCTCCCTCTCCTCTCCTCTCCTTTCCTCCTCTCCTCCCCTCCTCCCCTCCTCCCCTCCTCTCCTCCTATCCTCCCCTCCTCTCCTCCTCCCCTCCTCTCCTCTCCTCCTCTCCTCCCCTCCTCCCCTCCTCTCCTCCTCCTCTCCTCCCCTCCTCTCCTCCTCTCCTCCCCTCCTCTCCTCCTCTCCTCCCCTCCTCCCCTCCTCCTCTCCTCTCCTCCTCTCCTCCCTCCTCCCTCCCCTCCTCCTCCTCTCCTCCCTCCTCTCCTCCTCCTCTCCTCCTCCTCCCTCCCCTCCCTCCTCCCCTCCTCTCCTCCCCTCCTCTCCTCCTCCTCTCCTCCCCTCCTCCCCTCCTCTCCTCCTCCTCTCCTCCCCTCCTCTCCTCCCCTCCTCCCCTCCTCCTCTCCTCCCCTCCTCTCCTCCTCCTCTCCTCCTCCTCTCCTCCCCTCCTCCCCCTCTGCTGCTGCTGCTATGACACCCACATCTCCCCACAGGGATAAATATCCATCATATCTTATCTTTATTCGACAGACACAAAATATGCAAAACAATGCTGTTGTTTGCCCCATAGTTCCATCTGTTATGAAATTGTAAACAACATGTGTTATAACTTATAGTATCACGTACAGTAGTCTACAGTTCCAGTTTAGTGCAGAAAGATAAATGGTGCCTTCTTCCACCACTGGGTGCTGGGTGATATTTAAAAACAGCCAATCAAATCCCCATGAATGGAAAATTAACCCGCTCATACCCATGCTGATTGGTCCTTGTACATGACTAGAAGGCAGGGATCTTTGATTAAACATCTGCTATCAGAAGAATAGACAGTCAGAAAAAGTTTTTACTTTAACTTTTCAGTACTTAAGTACATTTAAAAATAGAAACATTTTTACTTTTACTCAAGTGTGTTTTAGCCAGATACTCTGACTTTTACTTGAGTACGATTTTGAGACGGTACCCATACTTTCACTTAAGTATAATTTCTGGGTACTTTTTACACCCTGTTTGGCACACATGTCAAACGACAGAGTTATATACAAACAAAAGAGGAGAATACTTTGTCTCCAAAAGAGGGAAAGCAAAGGGGAGAAATCAAGTCTCCAAAACAGAGAATATACGTCCGACGACGATGCAGCATATACACACAGCGATATAAAACATTAACATAACGGATTGACACAGCAATCAAAGTGACATGATAACAAAGAACAGTAGCGAACGTACTTATCCTCTTATGGCAAGGAACGATATGACTTACTCACGACGGTGTACTCACGGGTAGTCTGGCGATCGACTCACGATGTCAGTAGTGACACGGAAGAGCATATAAAGCCACCTTAACTAGACACACCAGGTGCCAATGAATGCAATTAGGGCAGAAAGACAGGTCAAATACCACCAGGTAACGCTAGGGTTTGCTCCCTGAGGAGAGCAAAACCCCAAATGTTACACTATAGCAGAGGTTCCCAACCATCGGGTTGCGGACCGGTACCTGGCCGTGGATCATTTGCTACCGGGCCACAAAGAACGAATAAAGTTGTTTAAATTTAAATTTATTTTATTTTCATTCGTGTTACAGGGTATTTTATTTAGAAAAATTGCCACTTCCGCCCACGCCTCACTCCCGCGTACTTGACTCAGTCGCAGGTTTTTAATAATAAAGGCTGGCTGGCAGTGCGCATAAGGCATATTATAAAGGCATAACTGTTAGATTATTGAATTTCTCTAACGAATGCATCTATTTCAGTCGCAAGTCAGACAGGTTCGTGTTGCTCGAGAGGCGCAGAGAGGCGGCTCTGTCACTGACTGAGGGCAGTGCTCACACAATACACACAAACCAAACTGTCTCTAGGTGTGATGCAATGTGAGTAAGTAGTCCTGTATGAATCGTTAAGAGAAACAGCTCCAAGCCTTTGAACCCCTGCAGCTCTTGGTTAATAAGACATAGACTGAAATGTATCCGCCCAATTTGTACAAGTGATGGCTTATTTTGAAGGTATGAACCTGTACTTTCATATCATGTAAAAAATTAAATGTTGAAGAATGCTCAATAAGACCTCAAGTCTGGCCTGGTCGACAGTTATCCCTCCCCTCCTCTCCTCTCCTCTCCTCTCCTCTCCTCTCCTCTCCTCTCCTCTCCTCTCCTCTCCTCTCCTCTCCTCTCTCTCCTCTCCTCTCCTCTCCTCTCTCCCTCTCCTCTCCTCTCCTCTCCGCTCCACTCCCGCCCCTCCTCTCCACTCCCCGCCCCTCCTCTCCACTCCCCTCCCCTCCTCCCCTCCCCTCCCTCCCCTCTCCTCTCCTCTCCTCTCCTCTCCTCTCCTCTCCTCTCCTCTCCTCTCCTCTCCTCTCCTCTCCTCTCCTCTCCTCATCCCCCTATTCCCCTCCCCTCCCCTCCCTCCTCTCCTCTACTCATCCCCCTATTCCCCTCCTCTCCCTCGCTCACTCACTCCCTTACCTGTGGGCCTCATGCACTTTATCACATTTGGCAGTGCATACTTAAACACCAGGAGCATGTATGCAAATGCAGGAGTGCCTCATTACAATATGTTGCCTTTGTATGTGAGGGATAATGATAAAACATGGCTTGTAGTCTGGTGCAACACAGCAGTTCACTTTCATTTGAGATAAAACAGCAGATATAAAGATATATAGATGAATGGATGGATAGATATACAGACAGACAGACAGACAGACAGACAGACAGACAGATAGATAGATAGATAGATAGATAGATAGATAGATAGATAGATAGATAGATAGATAGATAGATAGATAGATAGATAGATAGATAGATAGATAGATAGATAGATAGATAGATAGATAGATTTCTGTCTCGTCTTTCCTTTTTCAGCTCATCCTCTCTCTCTCTCTCTCTCTCTCTCTCTCTTCTCTCTCTCTCTCTCTTCTCTCTCTCTCTCTCTCTCTCTCTCTCTCTCTCTCAACCCCACCAAGGAATAGTTGTCATCCAGTGACAGTAGTGAATGACACAGTGCTTTTCACTGGCTCACAGAGGTCAAAAGGTCAAAAGCCGGACTGTGGGGATCAGTGACACACACGCACAAACATGCACAAACACACACACACACACACACGCACATACACATACACACACGCACATACACACACACACGCACATACACACATGCACATACACACACACACGCACAAACACACACACACACACGCACAAACACACACACACACGCACAAACACACACACGCACATACACACGCGCACATACACACACACACACACATGCACAAACACACACGCACATACACACACACACACACACGCACACACACACAACATGCACATACACACACACACAGACACACACACACACACACACGCACGAACGCACGCACACACACACACACACACACACACACACACACACACACACACACACACCCACACACACACGCACAAACAACACACAACATGCACATACATCCCCAGTAAGTGACTCTGCAGGATAGACAGACTTGAAGCTTGACCTTTGACCCTGACCTTGGCTTGACCGTGTCACACCATGGAACTACATGGCATTTAAAGGACGATACCATTGTTTTTCCACATTGGATCCAAGTTATTCTCGCCTTGGTACAAAAATTATGTCAATAGTTATTTCTCATAAAAAAAAGCCCATGATATATTTTCTTTCACTACCATCATAGATGCCAATACCGTCTGTATCATGCCGTACTGTAAATAAAACATATTTCATTTTTTGTATCCACTTTTTCTCCTATCCCAATTTCATATTATCCAATTCTTCCCTCCCCTGTCTTGAACGTTGCTAGACTATGCCTCCCACTGGTCGGCTGTAGTGAGGACAGAAGCCTTGCATCACGTGTCCCCTGCGGTACACGAGGAGGCAGCCTGTCACATCTTTTCACCGCAGCAGCTCGAACTCTCAGTGGCGAGGGAGTAACGCGTGGGAGACTCACGCTACCCCCGATACTTCCTGTTTCCGTCACACCGGCGTCACCCAACCGAGCTGTAGGAGTCGCTGTCCACAACGTCCAATCCCCACCCACCGGCTTTCCCACCGTCTAACACTTGCCAATTGTATTAGTATGAACGACCAGCCAAACCGGTAGCAACGCCGAGAGCTGGGCTTGAACCCAGCGTCTCCTGCATTAGTGGCGAGCGCCGTACCCACTGCGCCAATCAGCCTCCCTAAATAAAACATATTTAAAAAAAAAAAAAAAACATGAATTAAATAAAACATTTTAAATAAGAAAATATTTTATTATTATTTAATATTTTATTATTATATTGTTTTTATGATTATACCCATGAATTATGTACCGTGGCCTGGAGGCCTGTTGTCACCCTACTGTAGGAACAAGTGAACCAGAAAGGCTGTGAAAGAATGTCATCTATAATAATAATGCAGGACCTCTTTAGAGGTCTTTATTCGGCATGCAACGAACTGGGAAATGGAATGGGAGCGGCACACACACACATGCATTGTCTTTTTTCTCAGTCGCCGATGCGATTGAGCTCTGCGCTTAACCCATCCCGTCGTCCTTCCCCCCAAGGGCAGCCGGGAGCAGACAGGGCGTCGGCGAGGTACCTCGCCCGGGGACCAATCCAAGTGCTCCTGCCCGTCTTCATCAAGGACGCGACAGCGTCAGCGATCTGTTGTGTGCATGTTTTTCCATTGGGTTTATCTTATCGGGGTGGGGGGACCCTTGCGAGCATGGGGAGAACATGCAAACTCCACACAGAAAGGCCTGGGAGATACCCCGCGTGGGTACCTGGCATCATGGAAACCTGGTCCCCAAGCGGGAATCAAACCCTGGACCTTCTTGGTGTGAGGCGAGTAGTGTTAACCACTACTCCACCGTGCCGCTATCTATTAGTTTGATATTACAGAAATTCATTCATTGAGTTAAAATTGTTCAAAGAATTAGTTCTTACTAACAAAAACAGCTCTGCTCCAAGTGCCTTAGTACTTACTGTCACAAGAACAGCTCTGCTCCAAGTGCCTTAGTACTTACTGTCACAAAAACAGCACAGCCCCAAGTGCCTTAGTACTTACTGTCACAAAAACAGCTCTGCCCCAAGTGCCTTAATTAGTACTTAGTGTAACAAAAACCGCTCTGCCCCAAGTGCCTTAGTACTTAGTGTAACAAGAACAGCTCTGCTCCAAGTGCTTTAGTACTATAACAAAAACAGCTTTGCTCCAAGTGCCTTAGTACTACTGTCACAAGAACAGCTCTGCTCCAAGTGCCTTAGTACTTACTGTCACAAGAACAGCTCTGCTCCAAGTGCCTTAGTACTTACTGTAACAAAAACAGCTCTGCTCCAAGTGCCTTAGTACTTACTGTAACAAAAACAGCTCTGCTCCAAGTGCCTTAGTACTTACTGTCACAAGAACAGCTCTGCCCCAAGTGCCTTAGTACTTACTGTCACAAGAACAGCTCTGCTCCAAGTGCTTTAGTACTATAACAAAAACAGCTTTGCTCCAAGTGCCTTAGTACTACTGTCACAAGAACAGCTCTGCTCCAAGTGCCTTAGTACTTACTGTCACAAGAACAGCTCTGCTCCAAGTGCCTTAGTACTTACTGTAACAAAAACAGCTCTGCTCCAAGTGCCTTAGTACTTACTGTAACAAAAACAGCTCTGCTCCAAGTGCCTTAGTACTTACTGTCACAAGAACAGCTCTGCCCCAAGTGCCTTAGTACTTACTGTAACAAAAACAGCTCTGCTCCAAGTGCCTTAGTACTTACTGTCACAAAAACAGCTCTGCCCCAAGTGCCTTAGTACTTACTGTAACAAAAACAGCACAGCCCCAAGTGCCTTAGTACTTACTGTAACAAAAACAGCTCTGCTCCAAGTGCCTTAGTACTTACTGTCACAAATACAGCTCTGCTCCAAGTGCCTTAGTATTTACTGTCACAAGAACAGCTCTGCTCCAAGTGCCTTAGTACATACTGTAACAACAACAGCTCTAAATTGCATGTATACATACATAGTATCAAAACGAACCAAAGATTAAGCTTGTCTGAACATTTAGGAGTTACAGTATGCAGTGATATAGTCATCAGACTATCTTGTGTGCATAAGGAAACCAGACCTTTATGGCTGCGTTCATAATAGTTTCCATGGACACAGTGGATAAACAAGGCTGCACAGGCGCTGTGAAGTGAAATTAATTATTCATTAAACAGTTTTTCAGCACATTCTCGGTTGTTCTTTTTTTTCAAGTAAAGACTAAAAAAGATATGGGGACAATTAATATAATATAATTTATTCAATACGTTGAGGAGAAATAATATGAGTATACTGTAAGTAGCACTGATTGGTTTACTTCCCCTTTGGGCAGAGATGCTTGACGGTGGAATGTCATCCCTCTTTCTGTGTAGGAGTGTGATTTGTTTTCTGAAAAGATTTGCCAATGTGACTTCAAGCGGTATCTGAGGAAGAATTCCTCCTCTTCCTCCTTTACACCAGAGCACCTTTTCTGGGAAATAAATTAACCTCAAATGTCACAGCTCTGATGTCACAGTTCAGATGTCACAGGTCAGATGTCACAGTTCAGATGTCACAGGTCAGATGTCACAGGTCAGATGTCACAGGTCAGATGTTACAGGTCAGATGTCACAGGTCAGATGTCACAGTTCAGATGTCACAGGTCAGATGCCACAGGTCAGATGTCACAGGTCAGATGTCACAGTTCAGATGTCACAGTTCAGATGTCACAGGTCAGATGTCACAGCAGGACCTTGTAGAAGTGGAGAAATCTTCCATATACTTAGGTATGTTTTTTTAGGCGGATGATTTTAAGTGTTATTAGTGACATATGAGTTTATAGAAATTGCAGGGCATAGAGTCGGAAAAAGGCGCTTATTGACACAAGGATTTGGCGCAACTTAACTTGAGTGTAGTCGTTTGAGAGAAGAAAACCCAGGGCTTTCGATGGGCCTTTGAAAAAAAAAAAAAAAAAAACACTTCCCAGCTCACGCCAGCCCCTGTCAATCATCTGACTTCTAGAGTTATCAATAGAGTTATATTTCACTCTACTCAAATCAAATTTAAAGTGACGTGGCTGGGAGAAATGTTGCCAGTCAGTTCAGCCTAAACAAATTCCTGGACCAAGGTCGAACCAGGGAGCTGCTGGAGTCGAAGGCCCTCTGGAAGATAAGAGTGGCAAGCGGCCCCCCCCACCCCCAATCCCTATACCCAATCCCCCCTCCCACGTGTACGCCCGGCGCCTATGACGGCAGCCGACTAGTACGCGTGCTGGAGGGGGGGAGCCTAAGAATCATCACCAAAGTCCTATCCCCCAGCTGACGGCATTGTAGTTAGTGTCATAAATCCCCGCCCCTCCCGTTGCAACTGTGGTTTCTGGACAATCTCTCCTCCCTCCCTCCCGTCTGGCGCAACGACACCCCGGTGTTGCTGCAGCCGACAATCGCATATGGTGTCTCAGGCATTCTGTAGTCGACTTGTGTCAACAAATGTACATGCCTGTTTGAATTTATGTTGTGCCGTTGTTACTGTAAAAATTTAATGATTGTGATATGATGTTGTTAATGAGACGATGAGCGGTATGTGTATGTCACTGGAATTTCACCAAAAGGATCAATAAAGTACCTATCTACCTATCTAGCTTGACTTTTTTCTTTCTCTGTTTTTTTGGGATCATATTTCATGGGTGGAACAAACCTGAACGTTATTGCCATAAAATAGAACGCAGTTAGTTTCTCTACCTTTCTGTGAATGTCTAGCAAAAAACGGCGTTGCAATCTGTTGAAGAATGGTGGAGAAATGTACATTATAAAAAAGTAACTGTACTTACAGTAGATTTCTCGTGGTAGTACTAAATCCAGATTGAACTCTGCCCTTGGAGAACGGAGAGATTTGGCCCGATCCATAGATGTGTGACTTGGCCATAATAAGGTAATTTATAGGCCTGATACTCTATATTCTATACTCATATTTCAAATTGCATGTGTCCAGATGGCAGAATTCAGTACTGTATCTACAAAAGTGTGGGGGGGGGGGGGGGGGGGGTATAGAGACACATTGAGAAAGAGAGGTATAGAAAAAGAGGAAGGGGAGAGAGAGTATCATCAGGTGGACATTTTATAGCTGACGATCAGGAAGACTATACTGATGCAGATAATGAGTCCTTCACACACAAACACACACACACACACACACACACACACACACACACACACACACACACACACACACACACACACACACTCACACACATGCACACACGCACACACTGACACAACTGACCTACCTGCATTCATTAACAAACAGATAGACAGGGAGAGGGAGAGGGAGAGAGAGAGAGAGAGAGAGAGAGAGAGAGAGAGAGAGATGACTTACAAAGGGGACGGTACAAGCAGAAATAGAGAAATAATAGCCAATTTAGCCCACCAATCTTAAGAGAGGAGGAGAAGGAGGAGGAGAGAGGAAGGAGAGAGGAGGGTCAGTGAGAGTGTCCTCTCTCTTTCTCTCTCTCTCTGCCATGGCTCCTCGTCATCCCGCTGTGACAGAGAAGGATAATGAGGAGAAGGTAGAGGAGAAGAGAATGGGAGGTAGAGGAAGAGAGAGCGAGGTGGAGTGTTTGTTTAAGAATGTGGAAGGGGGAGAGTGTGTATGTGAGACAGATTAGGCCTGTAGTTAGGCCTACTGCAATTACTCTCTCTCCTCCCATCTCTCTCTCTCCTCCATTCTCTCTCTCCACCTCTCTCCTCCCTTCTCACTCTCCTCCCATCTCTCTCCTCCCTTCTCCCTTTCTCCACCTCTCTCCTCCCTTCTCACTCTCTCCTCCCATCTCTCTC
>NW_028173361.1:40704-65704 GCF_963971535.1 Notolepis coatsorum | reverse complement strand
GCTCTCTAGGGCTCAAGAAGTTAAGTCTAGTAAATTTAGTAAATTTTGAGGTGCACATATTTCATTTTACGTTTTTCTTTCAGCCTTGTTAATTCGATTTTCCAGTTTGTTTTGTTTGGTAATTTTCAGTTTTTTCTTAAATGATGCTGTGTTGCATTATGTATCATCTTATGAAAGCCTTAATTAAAGGCTTCCCAAGCCAGGCCCAAAGAAGGTATAGTGGTATCCTTGAATACAATAATAATGTTTTCTCAGAGATTCTCTGAAATCCATTTCTAAAAGTAGGCCAGTCTCCACCCTGGGGAGCAGCTGATGCCGAGGTCGAGGTGTGATGTTGAGAGAGACAACCACCGGTTAGGATCCCTATAAATGGAATAATGGATTTGGATGAAAAAAAATATCCAGAAAATGTATTATGGGGGTTGGAATAAAAGGTGTAGTCTCTTGTGGTTGGGTTAAGGAGGCGCCAGATGTCTACTAAACCATGATTTTTGGCCACTTCCTGTAAATGTAGAGCTGATCCTTCGGATGAGACGCTAAACTGAGGTCCTGACTGAATGTTGTTAAAGAACCCAGGGCGCCTATCGCAAAGAGTAGGGGGTTCCCCGACGTTCCTGGCCAAATTCCCAATCAGGTATCTGACATCAAGGCCACCTAATCATCCCTTCCCCTTAATTGGCTGATATCAATCCCTGTCTCCTGAGCCGTTCAGCCATGTTGTAGTGTGATGTGTGCCTGGTGCCAGTCTATGGCAGCCATTGAGCCTGCATAGCCCGAGGTTGGGTGATACCAGTGATGGTGAGGAGGCAATTTCCCTAACCCTACGTTGTAAAGTGCTTTGTGTGTCTAAAAAAGCTCTATATAAATGTAATGAATTATTATTATTATTATTATCTACTGACACCATTGACTAAAATAGGAGTCAGCCTTGGTGGAGTCATCACATGGTTAGCATTAGCCATGCTGGTTAGCATTAGCCATGCTGGCCACGCTGTCCAATTTCGGGGACATTTGCGCATTTTGTTTATTGCGCCAGGTTTTAGACATACGTCTTAGGCTCCTAAATCACTTTCTCCAAAGATAGAAAAGTATGTTTTATCTCACTGTGTGTGTTCTGGATAACCCTGGTATGGCTGCTTGCAGTGGAGCCTCAGCAACACACATGCCAAGGTAGATCGAACCAGACATACCTTTATATTTTTGTTTTGTTTAAATCTCGTGCTTTGATAATATTGTCCTTGCGATATCTTTATGCCAATAAAGCATAATGTAATTGAACAGAGTGGTTAGAGTGAGAGAGCCGTAGAAAAAATTAAATAAATTTAATCTCTCTTCTCACCACCATCGCTTGAAGGACAAACTGAAGTTCCTTTCATTGGTGTCATGCAGGCACACACACACACGCACGCACGCACGCACGCACGCACACACACACACACACACACACACACACACACACACACACACACTTAGAATCTTTATTTATGTCCACATAAAGACAATGTTTAAAGGACACAAATATTATCAGTGCACTTGTACATTGTGGGTTATTCTGATACAATCGTGACCAAATTGACAATGGCAACCAAAGTTACACACACACATGGATGATGAACCTGACAATCTACACACAGCTCATGGATACAGATAGCAGCGTCTTCTCCAAATTGCTCGGCTGCCAATAATTGCTGACACTGAGCAATATCTTGCTAATTGTTTGGCTCTTCTCTTCGGAAGACCGGCCATCTGAAGGCCTCTAACACCCAACTTATGGACATGACCCAGGCTTCCAAATATGAAGACTAAAAGTTTACAGTTGTAGCCGAGTTGTGATATGGTATGGTCTAACAGTTGATATTTTAACATTTTGGTTGTAAAGGCTTCCTCTAGACTGTAGTCAAACGTGCAGCCAACTTCTAGGATGAGAACCTCTCTGTTATTCTCATTAACAACAACAACATCGGGGGTGTTTGCTGAAATATCAGAGAACATTGAATTGTCCCTACACAGATTGAGCATATATGGCTTCACACTGGTGTGCTTATACAGCGTATATGTTGCAGGTGACCCGAGTGTGGAACTGACACTGTCTGCAATCAGATCCACGATCCTATCATGCCTACAAATGTAGAGCCCTTTGTATGCATGACAGCCATTGAGTATGTGAGACATGGTTTCTGTTGTCTGTTCGTGACCATGGTGTATGCAGTGTGGGCTATGACTGCCAGGGAACCAGATGGAAAGGTTGAGCATCGATGGTAAAACCTGTAGCCTAGCTTTTAAAGTGAAAATGATGATGCTCTCAACAATAGCTAAATTTTTTTTAAACTGCGTGCAAGACAGAGTGGTCAGTGGCAGGGAGACAGGCAAGCTTCCCTTGCAGTTTAAGCTCAGTCCAGTGTTGACGTTGGCGTTGTTGTTGTGCCGACATGTGATGGCCACGGGCATTGGTAAGTGGCAGTTCATGCCACGTTCCACAGATGTCAATGGTGGCCTTCACAGAGATGGTAGGGTCAGAGATGATCTCCTCAGAAACATTAACAGCGTCTGAGTCCGGCCCCACCCACACCAGGGCCACGTTGGACCAGCCGCATAGGTCATTCAGGTCTGGCCAGTCAGACCACACACCGAATCCGGGGGCGCGGCTGTCCAGCTTTCCACTTGCTTTCTTCTTGTAACCCAGGAAGTTTGGATCCGACCCACACGCCAGGGGGACCTTGCGTCTCTGCAGGTCTAAGAACAGAGAGGCTCTACACACACACACACACACACACACACACACACACACACACACACACACACACACACACACACACACACACACACACACACACACACACACACACACACACACACACGGATGGACAGACAGACAGACAGACAGACAGACAGACAGACAGACAGACAGACAGACAGACAGACAGACAGACAGACAGACAGACAGACAGACACCGAGGACAAGACAGGGACGGGGGGTGCAGCCGACCGGAGTCAATCTTCACGTCAAATGTCGTTACAGTCACGCGGTCACCCTCTGTCTGGTGACGGGTTCATTCATCCACCGAGACGTCTTCATAAACATTTGAGACACAAATCAAATAAATAACAGATTTGTCAGCGAGGCCATGGGGGACCAAGAGCACTCTGCGGTACCCACAGATGTTGTAGTTGTACCATCAACCCTAACCCCTGCTAGCCCAGGACCCTGGTACCCACAGATGTTGTAGTTGTACCACACGTACCACACGTACCCCTGCTAACCTCTGCCACAATCAACAACGTTGTCAATAATGTCTAGATCCCATGGCCGGGAAGGACGTCTTTGCATTTTAACTAAAGTGGTGGGAGCAGTTAAGGTTAGGGTTAAAGGACCAACATCATGGTGTCCATCTTCTCCAGAGTCAGACAGGAAGATAGATATCAATTTCCTGTATGGTGATCTCCTGTATGGTGATCTCTCAGGTTAATAAGTAAGGATCTGCTTAGCTGTCTGTAGGGTGATCTCTCAGGTTAGGTGGTCCTAACAAAGAAAGGCAGCAATCGAGACCGCAATGAATACTATACTGTTCAATGTAGCAGCAGTCAATACTAGTATACTGCTCAATGTAGCAGCAGTGAATACTAGTATACTGCTCAATGTAGCAGCAGTGAATACTAGTATACTGCTCAATGTAGCAGCAGTGAATACTAGTATACTGTTCAATGTAGTAGCAGTGAATACTAGTATACTGCTCAATGTAACAGCAGTGAATACTAGTATACTGCTCAATGTAGCAGCAGTGAATACTAGTATACTGTTCAATGTAGCAGCAGTCAATACTGGTATACTGCTCAATGTAGTAGCAGTGAATACTAGTATACTGCTCAATGTAGCAGCAGTGAGTACTAGTATACTGCTCAATGTAGCAGCAGTGAATACTAGTATACTGCTCAATGTAGCAGCAGTCAATACTGGTATACTGCTCAATGTAGCAGCAGTGAATACTAGTATACTGCTCAATGTAGCAGCAGTCAATACTGGTATACTGCTCAATGTAGCAGCAGTGAATACTAGTATACTGCTCAATGTAGTAGCAGTGAATACTAGTATACTGCTCAATGTAGTAGCAGTGAGTACTAGTATACTGCTCAATGTAGCAGCAGTGAATACTAGTATACTGCTCAATGTAGTAGCAGTGAATACTAGTATACTGCTCAATGTAGTAGCAGTGAATACAAGTACAGTATACTGCTCAATGATTTGATTTGATTTTGATTTAGTACATACAATTTATACAATAGTATAAAAACAAGGGGTACAAGGATAACATGTGAAAGTCTGTCGACTTGTTTCCAACATGGTCCCAAGAAGAATACAATAAATCACAAAGAAAGAGTTAAGAAGATGAAATAGATACAACAAGTAGATAAAATAGACAACACAATTTTCTGAAAGAACCTCATTACAGCATGTCATGTTCCTGTTCTTCAAGAGTGGTGGCCAAGCACCCTCTGCAACCTATTGTTGCAGATGTCGCTTCACACCCCTCTTGAAGACAGCAATTGTGGGGGAGTTTTGGATGGCCCTGGGCAGAGAGTTCCACAGCCGGCAGGCTGTAGACAGAAAGACATTCTGTGAATAGGAACCCTTTCTAGGCTCATAAACTGAGAGCTGTCCAGACCGTAACTGTCGTCCGTGGACCTGGCCACGCAGGACAATACGAGAGCATAAATATCTGGGGGCAGATCCATTTAACATTTTATACATATGTCTTAGTTTCAGAAAGGAGACCCTCTGCTCCACAGGGAGCCATCCCACCTCATTGAAGTGACATGGCTCAATATGGGTTCGAGGTGGCAGATTTAGGACCAATCGTATGGTCTTATTTTGGCTGGTTTGTAGCCTGTGTTTACTTTCCACTGTAACACCACTATACCAGTACGTACTGCATAGTCATATTGGCTGAGGATCATGCAGTTGGCAAGCAATTTCATAGTTTCCAGTGATAAGAACCTCTTTTTTCTGTGCAAAAATGTCACCCTTGTGTTAACTTTTTTGATCACCTTCAGGGCCATTGTTTTCCCTGAGAGTGTTTGGTCGAGGTCTGCACCTAGGTATTTAACACAGTCTCTAGACTCGACACTGAAGCCATTACAGCTGATCTCAAGTCGGGAACATTCCTTTAATTTATGTTTTGAGCTGAATAGAATGGACTCCGTTTTTCCAAGGTGAATCGATAATCTGTTGTCAACTAACCATTTGTAAAGGCTTTCCAGCTCCCTACTGAGACCGGCTTGTATTTCTGCTGTGTCGTCTCCAGACACCAGAAGTGCTGAGTCGTCAGCATACAGTAGGAGTCTGCAGGATACTGCAGACACCATGTCATTAACATATAGTGAAAAGAGCAATGAGGCAAGGATGCTGCCTTGCGGCACCCCACATGTTATTTCATTATATGAAGATGCAACACCATTTATGTTCACAACCTGGGTCCTCCCAGTCAAGTACGACCTGAACCATCTCACCTACCCATCGTCCATCCCACAGGCTTTGAGCTTCTCAAGCAGGATCTGATGGTCAACAGTATCAAACGCTTTCTGCAGGTCAATCAGAACCATGCCAGTTCGTTTGCCACAGTCCATCTGGGTTCGAATATGGTCAGTGAGATCAATCAGGCAAGCCTCCGTAGAATACCCAGGGCGAAAGCCAGACTGGAATTGATAAAGGAGATCTGTCTGTTTAAGAAAATCTGATATTTGATTAAATAATGACCTTCTCAAGAACTTTGGAGATGACGCTGAGAATAGAAACTGGACCATAGTTTCCCTCGTTTGTCCTATCTCCTTTTTTGTGTAGTGGAACCACTCTGGCACATTTTAAGTCGTCGGGTACGATACCCTGTTTCAGTGATAGGTTGATGATATGTGTTAGAGGTTCACTAATCTGGTTTGCTCCGTCTTTGATAAACCTCACTGGTAAGCCATCTATTCCAGTAGCTTTATCCTTGCCTAGGGTATTGATCGTTTTTTCTACCAGGGCCATGTCCACTGGTTGTGTACTGTAGCAGCAGTGAATACTAGTATACTGAGCGGGGCGACAGTGGCTCAGGAGGTAGAGCAGTCGTCTGGCAATCGATTCCCGCTCCTCCCGGGCAGCGTGTCGATGTGTCCTTGAGCAAGACACTTAACCCCTAATTGCTCCCGATGAGCATGGTTGCCTCCGCCGTCGGTGTGTGAATGTGTGAGTGAATGTGTGAATGAATGGGTAAAATGTGAGTAACAAATTGTAAAGCGCTTTGGATAAAAGCGCTATATAAAAAAGCAGCCATTTACCATTTACCATACTGCTCAATGTAGCAGCAGTGAATTATCATATACTGTAAACAGAACATTAAGGCAGTATTACTCTGCTTCAGATGCTGTTAGGATGTGCCGTCTTGACCTCTTGTGGCCAGTTAGTACACAGTGATGATCTTCTAATAACAGCTGTGGCCCTGGCCGTCAACACCCAGCTTAGCACAACAACGGCAGTACAGAAATCAGTTTAAATCATGTTTGTGACCAATTAGAATACAGACAAGCAATATGTAGCCTACTCTTCCTTTCAGATCCACTCCTCCCCTTTATTGCTCTCCTCCCCTCTTCTCTCCTCTCATATTCTCTTCCTCGTCTCTCAGAATTAAGTTTATTTGATGAAATGGAACAGAAAGACACGGGAAAAGGAGATGAGAAATATAAACTATTGAGCTGTGCTTCACACACACACACACACACACACGCACGCACGCACGCACGCACGCACGCACGCACGCACATACATACATACATACATACATACATACATACATACATACATACATACATACATACATACATACATACATACATACATACATACATACATACATACATACATACATATACACACACACACATGAATGAATGAATGAATTAATGAATGAATGAATGAATGAATGAATGAATGAATGAATGAATGAATGAAACGTTTATTTCTTGGACATGTTATTCTTCTTATTTCTTCAAACAACTCACAGTGTCTTGATCCGTCAGACCAAATAATCTTAACAACAAATTTAAAAAAATCCTTAAAGGAAAAAAACATTTAAAAAAAGAACAAAGAAAAAACAGGATTTATAAACAAAAGAGCAATGTGTTTGGTTAGCAGACATGTCCATAAAAAGGAGTAGAGGGAAGCTTAGCTTATTGATCCCTACCCCCTTACATTTGTATTTGTTCTTCCATTAATTTGACTAGAATTTACATAATTTAGTATATTACAATATAGAATATTATTTTTACTTATATTAAAAGTTTACAATAAAAAACATGATTCACTTGACAGCAGTGAATATAGTACATCACTACATACACAATATAACATAACTTTGTTTATCCTCACTACTCATTTCTGTATTTTTCTAATGTGTATTTTGTTAGCTGCTTTTTAAATTGTGCCACATGTTTACTCAGTTTGATGCATTCGGGTAAATTATTCCACAACTTCACTCCACACACCGATATGCACATGCTTTTCAGCGTGGTGTGTACCATTGGTTGTTTGAGATTCCCTCTCCCTCTTAAATTATATTCACCTTCCCTGTCTCTGAACCATTTTTGAATGTTGCCTGGGATTAGCTTGTATCTGGCTTTGTATACAATGAGGGCAGTTTTGTAATCCACTACACACATGCACATGCACATACATACACATACACATACCCATACACATACACACACACATACACATACACACATACACACACACACACATGCACATACATACACATACACACATACACACACACACACGCACGCGTGCACGCACGCACGCACGCATGCACACACACACACGCACGCACGCACACACACACACACACACACACACACACACACACACACACACACACACACACACACACACACACACATACACACTCACACACACATACACTCACACGCACACATACACACACACTTCCTTTACCACTCTGACCACAGCATTGATTTCAATAGATCTGTTATTTACCCAGAAACCTCAAGGGGACAGCCGCAGAATGTCATCCGAGTGTGTGTGTGTGTGTGAGAGAGAGAGAGAGAGAGAGAGAGAGAGAGAGAGAGAGAGAGAGAGAGAGAGAGAGAGAGAGAGAGAGAGAGAGAGAGAGAGAGAGAGAGAGAGAAAGAAAGAGAGAGAAAGAGGGAGAGGCAGAGAGAGAGAGAGAGAGAGAGAGTGTGAGTGTGAGTGTGAGTGTGAGTGTGAGTGACTGTCAGAAAGCATTTGAGGTGTGTATGTGAATAAGAGAAAGAGCGAGAGATATAGAATGAGACAGTGAAAGACAGAGAAAGAGGTGTAGAGAAATACAGGAAAGAAGGTAGAGTGAGAGAAAGAGACAGACAGAGAGTGAGAAAGAGAATCCCCACCTACTTAGACTGTGTTCCAGGCAGAATAGAAAATCACAGAGACCATGCTGAATGTTTCATAAGATAAAAGAAAGTATATATTCATACTGTAAAATAAGTCAAGCATGTATGTCATCCTCTACTTCAGTTATACTCAAACTGTCTATGTTGCAGACTTCCTGTCCTCACTGGGGCTAGTGTGATGTTTTGAACAGCAGACTTCCTGTCCTCACTGAGGCTAGTGTGATGTTTTGAACAGCAGACTTCCTGTCCTCACTGAGGCTAGTGTGATGTTTTGAACAGCAGACTTCCTGGCCTCACTGTGGCTAGTGTGATGTTTTGAACAGCAGACTTCCTGTCCTCACTGAGGCTAGTGTGATGTTTTGAACAGCAGACTTCCTGTCCTCACTGAGGCTAGTGTGATGTTTTGAACAGCAGACTTCCTGGCCTCACTGTGGCTAGTGTGATGTTGTGAGGAGCAGACTTCCTGTCCTCACTGGGGCTAGTGTGATGTTGTGAGGAGCAGACTTCCTGGCCTCACTGTGGCTAGTGTGATGTTGTGAGGAGCAGACTTCCTGGCCTCACTGTGGCTAGTGTGATGTTGTGAGGAGCAGACTTCCTGTCCTCACTGGGGCTAGTGTGATGTTTTGAACAGCAGACTTCCTGTCCTCACTGGGGCTAGTGTGATGTTGTGAGGAGCAGACTTCCTGGCCTCACTGGGGCTAGTGTGATGTTGTGAGGAGCAGACTTCCTGGACTCACTGTGGCTAGTGTGATGTTGTGAGGAGCAGACTTCCTGTCCTCACTGGGGCTAGTGTGATGTTGTGAGGAGCAGACTTCCTGTCCTCACTGGGGCTAGTGTGATGTTTTGAACAGCAGACTTCCTGTCCTCACTGGGGCTAGTGTGATGTTTTGAACAGCAGACTTCCTGTCCTCACTGGGGCTAGTGTGATGTTGTGAGGAGCAGACTTCCTGTCCTCACTGGGGCTAGTGTGATGTTTTGAACAGCAGACTTCCTGTCCTCACTGGGGCTAGTGTGATGTTTTGAACAGCAGACTTCCTGTCCTCACTGGGGCTAGTGTGATGTTTTGAACAGCAGACTTCCTGTCCTCACTGGGGCTAGTGTGATGTTTTGAACAGCAGACTTCCTGTCCTCACTGGGGCTAGTGTGATGTTTTGAACAGCAGACTTCCTGTCATCACTGGGGCTAGTGTGATGTTTTGAACAGCAGACTTCCTGTCCTCACTGGGGCTAGTGTGATGTTTTGAACAGCAGACTTCCTGTCCTCACTGTGGCTAGTGTGATGTTGTGAGGAGCAGACTTCCTGGCCTCACTGTGGCTTGTGTGATGTTGTGAGGAGCAGACTTCCTGGCCTCACTGTGGCTAGTGTGATGTTGTGAGGAGCAGACTTCCTGGCCTCACTGGGGCTAGTGTGATGTTGTGAGGAGCAGACTTCCTGGCCTCACTGGGGCTAGTGTGATGTTGTGAGGAGCAGACTTCCTGGCCTCACTGGGGCTAGTGTGATGTTGTGAGGAGCAGACTTCCTGGCCTCACTGTGGCTAGTGTGATGTTGTGAGAAGAATCAAGAATCAGAATCAAGAGGTTTATTTGTCACATACAGGGCATACAGTGAAATGCGGGTGGTCATGCCCGCATCGATTGTTCAATAATACAATAATAAAATAGACATAGAAAAAAAACAGGTAAGACATAAGATGTGCATGATAAAAATAGACATGCTAAATTCCTGAGAAGGCACTGGAAGCAGACCCCAGCAGACAAAGCATTTATCAGGCAGAAATGATACAAAGAGACAACCCAGGATTCTGGGAGAAGTTCCAAGGACGACACAGAGTACAATCTTTCAACTGCTGAAAATCTACCTTGGGTATAGTCCTTGTATAGGAAAAACATTTAGCTGGATGTGTAGTAGTTTATTGTCCATGGTATTTTGTATTTATTTGTATTTATTTATTAACACAAAGAGTTAAACAAAAGTAAAAAAATAAAAAATACATAATAACCTAGTGTGAAGGAGAAGTTTAGAAGCCTAGAGGCTTATCGAGAACTTCCCCTGTTTTGTAAAATCAAACATACAAACATACATATACATATTATTTTAAAAATACCACTAATACATTAAAAAGATACACAAACATACATACACACAGTACATACATGCATAATACTGTATACTGCGTACATAATAATACATAACCACCCACCCACCTGCCTACAAACCTACCCACCCACATAACCAAATGCATACCTACATGTATGACCTATTTATCTATCTACTACTTTTGGATATGAGAATTTTTTTGTAGTTTGCTTTAAAAAAGCAGAGATCATTGTGCTGATGATAATGTCATCAGTGCTGCTTGCTGCTGTAGTCTTGCTTGTTTGATGTGTAGTACTGTCCATGGTGCTGATGATAATGTCATCAGTGCTGCTTGCTGCTATAATCTTGCTTGTTTGATGTGTAGTACTGTCCATGGTGCTGATGATAATGTGCTCTGTGGTGCAAACGGCTTTCTCTTTGATGATTCTTGCTTGTTTGATGTGGAGTAGCCTACCGTCTGTGGTGCTGATGCAACTGTTGTGATGCTACTGTTTTAGCAGTAAAACAATACATACTCAAAACAATACATAAACAATAGAAATACATGGTCTGTCAATTACACATATTTAACAAGTATACTTACAATAACGTGAGAAAAAAGCTATTACCCCTCAACTTCACAAAGTCTAAATGTTCTTTCTTCATACATTTTCTTGAACTGAAAGATATTTGTACAAAATTGGTCTCCTACCTCACTCTAGTGGCCACCATCAGATGATTCAGATGGTGCAGGCCATCATCACACCTGTGTTGACTATTATGATTAATATAATTAACACTTTAATCGCCGAAAACGCTGGAACTCGTCTTTCCCCGCCATGCTCATTCTGCCGAAGACGCCGTAACTCGTCTTTGATATCAATATTTCAAAAATCTGTGATCGAAATCATATTTCTCCTCCGGGGACCTGAGATATACTGCTGATCTCCTCTCAACTCTCTAACGGTTCAATAGCGCCATCTGGTGGCCGATCGGCAGATCGCCCAAACAGCAAACCGGAAACAGGAAACTGGTGCTCATCCAAATTCGGTCCGACCACTCGCTATAGCTCCCGGGACTCCATCTTGACACACTGGATAATCGATCGCTCACCCTAACTCAATAAACAACATGATTTGGACGTATATACTATTATACAACCTGGAAATGGATCCGGTATTTCTCCATCCCATAATAGAAAAAATTCTATTCCACGCTCATCCCCCAACGGCGCGAGGAAGCCACGGTGAGTTTCAGCGTTATTTTCAAACGTGTTCCATATAAACTGCTCTGATGATCATATGACCCACACTAGGTGAATGATATAACGTTGCCCACGGAATTATAAACGACCCCCCGCCCATCCGGTCAACATCAGATGATATGTAGTAACTTCTAGAAGTACCCCCAGTTGAAATTTTTTATCTGGCACCGATCGCTACCAAACTGTATTTGATCATCAATATAATGCATTTGGGGCTATAAATCAAGTTCTGGAGAAAGCTGCAGAAAACGATAAAAACATACGTATACTTTAGACCGTATTTTAGTATGAATATGTGAATGAAAAAGTATAACGTTGCTACACCCTGAACAATAGATATAGGACATTGAATGGGCCATAGTAATGTCAATTTAGCAATAGAATTTAAAAAGTTATAGCCCTGCAAAGAAGGGGAACTTCTCCATAGATAAATAGAGCTGGCTAGGGATGGTAAATTATGAATTTAACCATGGCGATCAAAGTGTTAATGTGATTTCATGGTGTGTGTTATTGAATGTCCCTTCCCTTGTGTGATGTGGTTCCCCCCTCTGCTTGTGGTTTTGTAATTTGCTTTTGTGTTTAGTTGGTATGTTGTGTTTTAGACTGGCGTGGCCAGGTGTGGCCAATTGTAATTAGTCGGTGTATATATGTGTGTTCGGTCTTCTCCTCTGTGTGGCGTCATACCTCCGTTTTCTCTGTTCCTGTCGACGCCTCCTTCCCTGTAGTTTTGCTCTTGTCTAAGTAAGTGTTCATTAGTATTCTGTTTTGGTTGCCTTTCTTTTTGTGTTCACAGTTTTGTTGTTCCTCAGTGCCAGATAGGCTGCGCCTGTTTTGTTCTTTTGTAACGTGCCCTTGTTCAGTTTCGTTGTTCCTCAGTGCCAGCTAGGCTGCGCCTGTTTTGCTCTTTTGTAACGTGCCTTTGTTCAGTTTCGTTGTTCCTCAGTGCCAGCTAGGCTGTGCCTGTTTTGTTCTTTTGTAACGTGCCCTTGTTCAGTTCCGTTGTTCCTCAGTGCCAGCTAGGCTGCGCCTGTTTTGCTCTTTTGTAACGTGCCTTTGTTCAGTTTCGTTGTTCCTCAGTGCCAGCTAGGCTGCGCCTGTTTTGCTCTTTTGTAACGTGCCCTTGTTCAGTTTCGTTGTTCCTCAGTGCCAGCTAGGCGGCGCCTGTTTTGCTCTTTTGTAACGTGCCTTTGTTTACCTGCTTACGCCGCAATACAAGTCATTATTTTCTACTCCCTCATCTCTGCCTCCTCTCTCGTCATCATTGTCCTGCAACATTGGGTTCTATTCTCCTTCCCTCACTACCCCCATTCCTAACAATCCTCGATCCATTGACCTCTATCGGTTATGTTAAAGTAGTATGTGGTCCAGTCATGCTGCTTTGATTATTCCTCTGTGAACGTATATAATCTTCAATCTTATCATTTCTATGCAAATGTTTTATCTACATAGTAACTAGTAACTGATGGGTTCAGATCAATGTAGTGGAGTAAAAAAGTACAATATTTCCTTTGAAATGTAGTGGAGTAAAAGTATAAAGTTCCCTAAAATGAAAGTACAGTACTTGAGTAAAAATGCTTAGTTACTTTCTACCACTGATTATAATAATAACACAATCAATAAAACCTCAAATAACAACCTACGGATAGTTACCAGGCATCACTTGGTTATTGTCTCTCTAGACGTGTTTCTTCCCAGATGATCAGAGAAACAGACAGTTCAACAGTTGCTTTGTAAAAGACACATCCAAGAAGTTGTGACAATGAGCCGCTGGGGGCGACAGCTGGATAATTAGGCCACTCTTGTTATTATTCTAGAGGTGAGGAAGCCTAGAGAGCTCCTGTACTTTGTCACCTTCACTGTCACCTCCACTGCAACGGGGACACATGGAGATGTGATGAACAGAAGATGGAAAAGCATGTGGGGACGAAGGGATGAACAGATGAAAGTTAGTGGGATGATTGTGATTTATGGAACCCTAGCGTGGCTGCATGGTCTTTTGGATCCACCTCAGCCGGCCCGTTTACTCAGGATCATAACACAATAATATGAGACATTAGACACAGAATGGAAGTTCAACCGATATGTCTATGTATTGTATTATTTGACTTTACGGTGAATCCAGGGGGAAAAAGCAATAGAATGGTTGTGATCCGGTCCGGGGGTCAATAACACAAAACAGGCTCAGGATCAAAACACAATAATATGAGACATTAGACACAGAATGGAAGTTCAACCGATAATGTCTATGTATTTATTGAAAAGGTCAAAGTCATATTTAAACTTTTTACATTTACGTGAGGTGGTCCATGGAGCAATTCACAACAGACATCAATGACGAGACAGCGGAATATGGTGAATGATAGCAGAAAGTAGAGAGAGAGAAGAAGCGTAGGAAATAAGAGATTAGCCGGAAAAGAGAGTATCCGGAAAATATGAGAATAAGAGAAAAAGTGTTTCTCCCCCATCTGGCTAAATGTACATGTCGACACAGAGATAATAGAACATGTGCCCTGACCTGGACAGAGACGCCACTGGACTAAGGGGAGGCCTGAACAAACCTACAATATAATACACACTCAATATTCTACATCAATAATGATTGTACCTAATAACATTTATTAATATCTTTTAACTTCGATCAATGTCCCCAATTTAATAACATAACTACAAAATAATTTAACTACTCTCAAGTGTGGACATATTTTCCACACTAGCCCTAGTTCTTACTTCCCAATGATGATGATGATGTTGGTCGGTAGAATCCTTCCTCAGCACAGTCCATGCTGTTCCTCATAGTAGTTCTGGATAGTTAGCCTCAAACCAATGTAAAGTCAATGAGGTCTCGTCTCTGAACGGCTGCTGACCTGTTGTACAGAACTTGTAAGTCGCTTTGGATAAAAGTGTCAGCTACGTCAGGGGTTCCCAAACTTTTCAGGCCAGGGCCCAGAAAATAAGGCGTCAGAGAGCCGCGGCCCAATGCACATCGTCAGTTTTTTTTTTTTTTTTTTTTTGTCAGGCGACCTATTTTTTAAGCCAAATATCACTTCAATCCTATTAAGTTAGTTCAAGTTAGTTATTCATTTATATGTGCTATTTATGAGAGGGCTAACTTGTTGCAAAATAATAATGATAATAATCATAGCCTCATTAAAATACTATTGTTGCTTCGGTTGTTTTCAGCGTTTTATGCGCATAATCTGTTATTTAGTTTGAAATGTTCGTTGAAATAAGTAGATTTTTCGTTTTTGTTTATTTATTAAGTTAATATAAAACCATATAGTCACATTTTAGAATACAATAGAATAGAATTTTAGAATACAACTAGAAACACTGTCCTGGCCTGCTTCTAAGTTCAGTGACCTGACAAAAAAAAATAAAAAAATAAAAATGTATCATCTCGCGGCCCACCCGTGGCTGCTCGCGGCCCACCTTTGGGTCGCGACCCCGACTTTGGGAACCACTGAGCTACATGACTAAATGTAAATCTACTATGAGGAACAGCATGGGTTGTGCTGAGAAAGGACTCTACCGATCAACACATGATTGGTAAGTAATCAATAGGGCTCGGGTTCCAGCAGTCAGAGTTTCGAAGGAGACTCCTCTGCGTAGTGTCTAGATAGCTTGACACCAGACTCTTGATGTTAACGACAATCTGAGATCACCTCTGCAGCACCTCTGGTATGTGTCTCTCTACCTCCCATCGGGTGTTATTACAGTCAGGTGGCAACATCACGGACCATCTGTGTGTGTGCGTGTGTGTGTGCGTGTGTGCGTGCGTGTGTGCGTGTGTGTGTGCGTGTGTGTGTGTGTGTGTGTGTGTGTGTGTGTGTGTGTGTGTGTGTGTGTGTGTGTGTGTGTGTGTGTGTGTGTGTGTGTGTGTGTGTGTGTGTGTGCGTGCGTGTGCGCGCGCGTGCGTGCATGCTGGCACATGTATCATACAGTATGTTATAGAGAAAGGAGGAATGAATTAGTGGATGACAACATGGTCCTCAGGACATTTTACAAAGGTAACTGTACTTACAGTAGACTAAATCCAGATTTAACTGCCATTGGAAAGAGGAGATTTGGCCCGATCCATAGATATATGAAGTAATTTATAATAAGGTAATTTATAGGCCTGATATTCTATATTCTACGTATATTCATATTTCATATTGCATATTGGATGGCAAAATTCAGTACTGTATCTACAAAAAAAACCTGTAAATCAACTGCCCTTTGTTAATTTGCTTAGATCTGTAGTACACCTGATCTCCAGAGGGGGCCGAATGAGCTTCACTTTTGGTCAATGTTAGCATGGTGTTATTCACCATCAAAGATGGGGGAAAAAACTAATAATAATAATAATTGATATTTTCCTTTGGTTCATTACAATTTAATCAAGCATAGTAACAGACACAATATTTCTGACACTGGGAATACATTCCCTGAGATCCATAGATGTCCCTAGAATCAGATACCAAGAACATGCACATGGATCTTGTAGAAGTGGAGCAATCTTCCATTTACTTAGGTATGTATTTTAGGCAGATTTTCAGAAAATAGGGCTAGGGTTTAAGAGGTTAACACTTAACACTCAAACACGTAACATGTAACACCTCTACTCCACCCTGCTTCTCACAGTTCTTACTTTACTTTTATGCTTCATACTCATATGCAGTATTGTGCTAGTTACTGAAAAATAGTAACTCAGTTACTTTACTAGTTACTCATTTCAAAAGTAACTCCGTTACGTTACTAGTTACTTACACCCAAAAGTAATGCGTTACTGTGAAAAGTAACTATTTAGTTACTTAAAGAAGAAAAAAATTGCTCCCATGCAGCCAGATACAGATACTCAAAATCGGTTGATCAACTTGACAGTTTCCATTCACATCACTGAACTCTGCTAAGCAATGTGGTCTATATACAAACCCAAATCTGACAAAAAACACAAATGTCCCGACGTAATAAACGTGTAGACGTGTAAAGTGTAGACGTGTAAAGTTAGTCCAGCAGCCCCTTAAACATTTTCTTTGTTTCATTTCCATGTTGTACTGTATATTCTCTCTCCAAGTAGTTGAAAAAAGTTTTCCGTCCCATTTGCTGTGTGTCGCCTCGTATCATTCTACGCGGGTGGCGAGTGGATTTGGATGAGTCCTCGTAGTTAACGTTAGACTCCAGTATCTTTGAGCCAAAACGCAAATTACATAACTAAAACGTTATTTTCTTTTCGCTCGACAAAAGAGAAATACGCGAGTAGCTGCCTGGGCGCTGCCATTATCAGTCAGGAATCTCAGGAATAGTAAACAAAACACGCCCCCAGCATAGCGTTCCCCGCAGCCAGGCAGACAGGATATGAGGATAATAATAATAATCACTACCGCTCGCTATCAATCTACGCCGTATATAACGCAAATAACGCAGTGACGAACCATTCAGTAACGTAAGTAGCGTTACTGAATTTCAAAAGTAATGCGTTAGAGTACTAGTTATCGCCAAAAGTAACGTTGTTACTGAAACGCGTTACTTTGTTCATATGTCTGGACCGGCTGTCTCTCTTCTCTTCTCTTGCTGTCTGGACCGGCTGTCTCTCTTCTCTTGCTGCCTGGACCGGCTGTCTCTCTTCTCTTCTCTTCTCTTCTCTTCTCTTCTCTTGCTGCCTGGACCGGCTGTCTCTCTTCTCTTCTCTTGCTGTCTGGACCGGCTGTCTCTCTTCTCTTGCTGCCTGGACCGGCTGTCTCTCTTCCCTTCTCTTGCTGCCTGGACCGGCTGTCTCTCTTCTCTTCTCTTGCTGCCTGGACCGGCTGTCTCTCTTCTCTTCTCTTGCTGCCTGGACCGGCTGTCTCTCTTCTCTTGCTGCCTGGACCGGCTGTCTCTCTTCTCTTGCTGTCTGGACCGGCTGTCTCTCTTCTCTTCTCTTCTCTTGCTGCCTGGACCGGCTGTCTCTCTTCTCTTCTCTTGCTGCCTGGACCGGCTGTCTCTCTTCTCTTCTCTTGCTGCCTGGACCGGCTGTCTCTCTTCTCTTCTCTTGCTGCCTGTACCGGCTGTCTCTCTTCTCTTCTCTTGCTGCCTGGACCGGCTGTCTCTCTTCTCTTACTGCCTCGACCAGCTGTCTCTCTTCTCTTGCTGCCTGGACCGGCTGTCTCTCTTCTCTTCTCTTGCTGCCTGGACCGGCTGTCTCTCTTCTCTTCTCTTGCTGCCTGGACCGGCTGTCTCTCTTCTCTTGCTGCCTGGACCGGCTGTCTCTCTTCTCTCCTCTTGCTGCCTGTACCGGCTGTCTCTCTTCTCTCCTCTTGCTGCCTGGACCGGCTGTCTCTCTTCTCTCCTCTTGCTGCCTGGACCGGCTGTCTCTCTTCTCTTCTCTTGCTGCCTGGACCGGCTGTCTCTCTTCTCTTCTCTTGCTGCCTCGACCAGCTGTCTCTCTTCTCTTGCTGCCTGGACCGGCTGTCTCTCTTCTCTTGCTGCCTGGACCGGCTGTCTCTCTTATCTTGCTGCCTGGACCGGCTGTCTCTCTTCTCTTGCTGCCTGGACCGGCTGTCTCTCTTCTCTTCTCTTGCTTTCTGGACCAGCTGTCTCTCTTCTCTTCTCTTCTCTTGCTGTCTGGACCGGCTGTCTCTCTTCTTTTCTCTTCTCTTCTCTTCTCTTGCTGCCTGGACCGGCTGTCTCTCTTCTCCTCTCTTGCTGCCTGGACCGGCTGTCTCTCTTCTCTTGCTGTCTGGACCGGCTGTCTCTCTTCTCTTCTCTTGCTGCCTGGACCGGCTGTCTCTCTTCTCTTCTCTTGCTGCCTGGACCGGCTGTCTCTCTTCTCTTGCTGTCTGGACCGGCTGTCTCTCTTCTCTTGCTGTCTGGACCGGCTGTCTCTCTTCTCTTGCTGTCTGGACCGGCTGTCTCTCTTCTCTTCTCTTGCTGCCTGGACCGGCTGTCTCTCTTCTCTTCTCTTCTCTTCTCTTCTCTTGCTGCCTGGACCGGCTGTCTCTCTTCTCTTCTCTTGCTGCCTGGACCGGCTGTCTCTCTTCTCTTCTCTTCTCTTCTCTTGCTGCCTGTACCGGCTGTCTCTCTTCTCTTGCTGCCTGGACCGGCTGTCTCTCTTCTCTTCTCTTCTCTTGCTGCCTGGACCGGCTGTCTCTCTTCTCTTCTCTTCTCTTGCTGCCTGGACCGGCTGTCTCTCTTCTCTTCTCTTCTCTTGCTGCCTGGACCGGCTGTCTCTCTTCTCTTCTCTTGCTGTCTGGACCGGCTGTCTCTCTTCTCTTGCTGCCTGGACCGGCTGTCTCTCTCCTCTTCTCTTGCTGTCTGGACCGGCTGTCTCTCTTCTCTGTCCTACTGCCTGGACCAGACTACCACACCTCCCCCCTGCTCACCACTGTTCTCCCTAACCTTGGTCTCCAATAAAGCAGCCCTCTGGGGGACGTGGATCTTACTATTGTGTCTGTGTTGTTTTGCCTCTACAGTTTTTTCTCAACGCCACATCCAACCGATAGAAAACGGCAACAACAAAGGTAACAATTTCACTTCGGACCATTTCTAACAAACTTCGGTGTGAAGGCTCCCTTGGTTTTGGATAACGAGTCTCTCCCCTGAGGGGAGGGGTTGGAGGGGGGGGGGGGGGGGGGGGGTTGGTAGGGTGCGAGGGGTCCTTTGATATTCTCTTTTTACGCTGAACTGGGGTCTGGTTGATGTCAGATATGGAAGGAGAGCTCACAGCCGCTGAGCCAAGAGGAGAGACGAGGAGAATAGAGAACTATTTCCTGTGAATGTATCCACCCCCCTCCCTCCGCCCCTCCGTGCGATCTAATTACCCATACTGCACTGCAGCATCCTCATCTATAATGTCCTCAAATCAACACACACACACACACACACACACACACACACACACACACACACACACACACACACACACACACACACACACACACACACACACACACACACACACACACACACACACACACACACACACACACACACACACACAGAGCAGACAGTCACCTCATCCATAACCTGGCCAATAAGACGTTAATTAGCTGCAATGAACGGCACTCACACTGGAGAGGAGGGCAAAGGAGGAGAGAGAGAGAGGGAACAGGAGACAAGGAGAGAGAGAGAGGGAACGGGAGACAAGGAGAGAGAGGGGAGGATGAGCAGAGGAAATTATGAAACAAAGAAAAGGGACAGAGAATGAGGAGAGAGTGGGGGGGGGAGTGAGGGGGAGAGAAGGAGCGAGAAGAGAGAGTGGGGGGAGAAAAGAGAGGGATAAGAGAGAGTGCTGGGAGAGAAGGAGAGAGTGAGGGGGAGAGAAGGAGAGAGAGAAGAGAGAGTAAGGGGGAGAGAAGGAGAGAGAAGAGAGAGTGAGGGGCAGAGAAGGAGAGAGAAGAGAGAGTGAGGGGAGAGAAGGAGAGAGAAGAGAGAGTGATGTGGAGAGAAGGAGAGAGAAGAGAGAGTGAGGGGGGAGAGGAGAGAGAAGAGAGAGTGAGGGAGAGAGGACAGAGAGAAGAGAGAGTGAGGGGGAGAGAAGAGAGAGTGGGGGGGAGAAGGAGAGAGTGAGGGGGGAGAAGGAGAGAGAGAAGAGGGTGAGGGGAGAGAAGGAGAGAGAGGAGAGAGAGGGAGGGGGGAAAGAGAGAAGAGAGAGTGAGGGGGAGAGAAAGTCAAGTCAAGTCAAGTCAAGAGTTTTATTTGTCACGGCATACAAGTATACAATGAAATGCTGGGGGTCTTGCCCGCAACGATTGTGCATAATACAATAGTAATATATAATAATATAATAAGAATCCAATAGAACGACATTGTGCAATAATACAAGTAATCAAAGTAATCAAAGTAGGGCATATCGGTATATGTACATGAGTTATTTACAGAGCATGGTAGGACATGCTAGGTCCTGTGGTAGTGCAATACACTGTTAGCTACGGATGAGGCACTGGGTCTTTATGTACACTGCTATACAATGCTATATTATACAATCTCAAGTTATACTATACTATTCTTAAAGTAACCTTTCCTTTTGTAAAGTGACCATAAGTGTGAGTGTGTGCTGCATGAGTGTGTGTGTGTGCTCATGTTAAAGTGGCTGCTAGTGTGTGAGCGTGTACAGTGTGTGTGTGTTGTGTGTGTGCTCATGGGTGCTTGTGTGTGGAGAGTTCAGTGTTCAAGGCTCTGATGGCCTGGGGGAAGAAGCTGAGCCGAAGTCTCTCTGTCCTAGTTGCTGGTGTTCGCAGGCGTTTGCCTGACCGCAGCAGCTTGAACAGGCTGTTGTTGGGGTGCTGAGGGTCTTTCATTATTCTGCAGGCTCTGGATTTGCACCTCTTGTTGTATAGGACCTGCAGGGGTGGTAGTGCAATACCCGTGGTACGCTCGGCTGAGTGCACCACTCTCTGTAGGGCCTTCTTGTCCTGTGTCGTGCTGTTTCCATACCAGGCAGTAATGTTTCCAGTCAAGATGCTCTCTACAGCTCCGGAGTAGAAGGACTGGAGTATCTTCCCAGATACTCTGAACTTCCTTAACTGTCTCAGGTGGTAGAGGCGCTGCTTCGCCTTTTTTACGACTGAGTCTATGTGTGTTGTCCATGTCAGATCCTCTGAGATGTGGACCCCCAGGTACTTGAAGCTGCTCACCCTGTCCACGGTAGCCCTGTTTATCCTCAGTGGTGTGTGTGTCCCCTGCTGTCTCCTCCTAAAATCCACAATCAGCTCCTTGGTTTTACCAATGTTCAGGAGCAGGCTGTTGTCCTGGCACCAGCGTTCCAGTACTTCAACCTCCTCCCGGTAGGCCTTCTCGTCGTTGTCCGAGATCAGCCCCACCACCATTGTGCCACCGTGAGTCTGCCTCAGGGCAGCTCTGGCTGCAATTGTAGCTTACCACCACCGGTATGACTGTGTATGAACGAATAATGGACTCTGGAAGCGCTCTGTGGTCACTGGGGTGTCATGAAGAGCGCTATATAAATCCAATCCATTATTATTATTATTATTATTATTATTATTATTATTATTATTATTATTATTATTATTATTATTATTATTATTATTATTATTATTATTATTATTATTATTATTATTATTGTGTCGTCCGCAAACTTCACTATGGAGTTGGAGCTGAACTTGGCCACACAGTCATGTGTGTATAGTGAGTACAGCAGGGGGCTCAGAACACAGCCCTGGGGGGACCCGATGCTCAGGGTGATGGTGTTGGAGGTCTGACCCCCCACCCTGACCGCCTGGGGCCTTTCACTCAGAAAGTCCAGTATCCAGGCGCTCAGAGCGGAGCTCAGACCCAGCTCGATCAGCTTGTCCACCAGTCTGGTGGGGACTATGGTGTTGAACGCTGAGCTGTAGTCAATGAACAACAGTCTCACATAGCCCCCCTTCTGGTGGTCTAGGTGAGAGAGGGTGCTGTGCAGTACTTGGGAGACCGCATCATCAGTGGACCTGTTTGGCCTGTATGCAAATTGCATAGGGTCCATATCACTGGGGAGGGAGGCACAAATGTGATCCTTGACCAGCCTCTCAAAACATTTCATGGCCACAGAGGTGAGTGCCACCGGTCTGTAGTCGTTGAGACCTGTTGGGGAGGATTTCTTTGGTACCGGGATAATGGTAGACATCTTGAAGCAGGCAGGGACCACTGACTCCGCCAGGGAGAGATTAAATATGGTGGTGAAAACAGGGGCTAGCTGGTTAGCACAGCCGGCGCGTCGGTGACGTCACTAGCCGGTGAGCTAGCGTCGCCACTGTTTACACCAAACCGTGCGTAGAAGGAGTTAAGTTTGTCCACGAGAGAGGCGTTGTCGCTCCCCATTGAGGGGGTGCTGACTTTGTAGTCAGTTATCATCCTCAGTCCCTGCCATAAGCCTCTTGTGTCATTCTGTGCCATTTGTGCCTCCATTTTGTCAGCATACGTCATCTTAGCAAGTTTAACAGCCTCGCACAGAGTGTAGACTGTTGTTTTATACTCGTCCATATTTCCTGTCTCTCTGCCCAGGTTGTAAGCAGTGGTGCGAGTTTTCAGAGCTGCTCTGATAGTACTGTCCACCCACGGTTTCTGGTTCGGGAACACCCTCGCCTTTTTTGTGGGGACGATACTATCACCTAAGGTTGCTATGAAGCTAACAACAGTGTCTGCAAACTCGCTGACGTCACTGGCGCTTCCCTCGAACATTCCCCAGTCGACGTCTTCGAGGGCGTCCTGAAGCGTGGCCTCTGATTGGTCGGACCATCTCTTTACCTCAAGTGACACGACAGCGTCATGTGATCTCTGCCTGTAAGCAGGAAGAAGGAAAATGGAGAGAAGGAGAGAGAGAAGAGCATGGGGGGAAAGAAGGAGAGAGAGGAGAGAGAGTGAGGGGAGGGAGAGAGAAGAGAGAGTGAGGGGGAGAGAAGGAGAGAGAGAAGAGAGAGTGAAGAGAAAGTGAGTTGGAGAGAGAGAAGAGAGAGTGAGGGGGCGAGAATGAGAGACTGAGGGGGATATAAGGAGAGAGAGGAGAGAGGGTGAGGGGGAGAGGGGGTGAGAAGAGAGAGGGGGAGAAGGAGAGAGAAGATAGAGTGAGGGGGTGAGAAGAGAGTGGAGAAGGAGAGAGAGGAGAGAGTGAGACAGAGAGAAAATAGAGGGAGAGAAGAGACTGAGAGAGGTGGAGCGAGGGAGAGAGAGAGAAAGAGAGGGAGATAGAGAGGTAATGATACTCACTGGTTAAAGAGACAGAGAGAAAGAGAGAGAGAGAAAGAGACACAGATTTAAAGGTTCCTGGTTTCCCAGGATAATTAAAGGAAAAATCAGACACAGTGGCAGTTAATGCTTCTCAATTATGGATGAGAGACACAAGGTGAGAGAGAGAGCAGCACAACATACAGTGACGAGAGACACAAGGTGAGAGAGAGCAGCACAACAGACAGAGAGACAGAAGATGAAAAAGGTTCTGAACACTGGTGTCTGGTAGGACGTTCCTGTTCTAAACACTGGTGTCTGGTAGGACGTCCCTGTTCTAAACACTGGTGTCTGGCAGGACGTCCCTGTTCTAAACACTGGTGTCTGGTAGGACGTCCCTGTTCTGAACACTGGTGTCTGGTAGGACGTCCCTGTTCTAAACACTGGTGTCTGGTAGGACGTTCCTGTTCTAAACACTGGTGTCTGGTAGGACGTTCCTGTTCTGAACACTGGTGTCCCAGGAAAATCATCTGGCTCACAGGAAGTGATACATATTATGTCACCAGAAACAACAGCATTTTGTTTGAAATGAAATAACTGGACTAACTCAGTATTTAACGTGAATTTTCAAGATGGAAAGTGAGTCGATACAATGCAAAAGCACAACAGCGTTGATTGCTGATCACCAAACAAACATGAGATTACCACAGAGAATCAGGTAGACTCAGTTCATAAGGTTTATTAGCTTACTTACAACCCAGGAGAATTGGCGTAAGGAGAGACCTGGTGAAACCCCTGGCCGGCGGGGGGGGGGGGGGGGGGGGCTCACGAGACAAGGGAAAACGATGGTCTATATAGGTCAGAGAAATGGGTCCAGGTGGGAGAGACAATTGGATTGGATGGTGGGGGGGGGGGGGGGGGGGGGGGGGTCTGAGTTAGGAGATGGAGAGGGGGGGGGGGTGGTATCGGGTGAGCGGGACGAGGTGAGGAGATGATAGGTTGGTGGATGGGGGAGGGTAGACAGAAACTTGGGTATTTGGGGACAATAGGCTATGGGTGGGGGGGATCACACGTGGGGGGGGGGGGTTGAAGGTGAAAGGTGAATGGATGGGGGGGGGGGGGGTTTATTATTCTGCCACAAGTCCCATGTAGCTTAGTCCTGGCTTTGCTAGCAAGAAAGAATAACAATTCATTCTAAAAGGAAACATTGTTCGAACCTATAATAGGACCAAGATGGCGGCACATGCACAATGTGAGACTCGGCCTCTCTCTAGTTATTAAAATGAGTGGAAATATATTTGTTTTAAGTCTGCTCACTCAGAACAGTCTTGCTGTTATATCGTACACCCGACATTATCTTTTGGACGTTGGATTACAACAATCCGACAACGTCATCCGCAATCTGCAGCTCCCTGTCGAGATCGCTCGGACACCGGGGAATATCATCACAGCGCGGCCAACTGGCCGAAACCTCGCCCCGCCGTGAGCCTAAACAAAGGAGGGGTACGTGCGGAGGACTGTGAGCTAGGCTAACCTTAGCTCCCAATCGCCCTGCATTACCCAGCCTCTTTCTAGCTAAAAGGAAGGTGACTGTCAATGCAAACCAGCATGTGCTGATGA
>NW_028173361.1:30704-35704 GCF_963971535.1 Notolepis coatsorum | reverse complement strand
CAAACAGTCACACTTCCTCGTATGAATGCAAAGGCAGGAGGAAACACACACACACACACAATCTACATATCCACACACAAAGATACACACACAAGCAGAATCACACACACATTTCATAACACACATTTTCCATCATATTCATCCACTCTCTGTCTCTCCGTCTCCCTCACTTTCATGTAGAACATAATGCATCACATCACACACTCTCTGCATGAAACACACCGTCAACCTTTACGTTTGAATAGAGATGAGTATGAAACATATTATGAATGGAAAGGTACAGGTTATGTATTAATAATGAAGGGACACTACACACACAGAGAGAGAGGGAGAGAGACATAGAGAGGGAACAGGACAGAATAGAATAAAACAGTGTAGAATAGAATAGAGTCGAATATAATACAGTAGAGTAAATGGAGTAGAATAGAATAGAGTAGAATGGAATGGAAAGGAATATAATTGAGTAGAGACGAGTATAGTAGAACAGAATAGAATAGAGTAGAATCGAGGATAATGGAATAGGATATAGTAGAATAAAATAAATTGGAATAAAATAGAGTACAGTAGAATATAGTAGAGTAGAAAAGAATCAAATGGAATGTATTATATTAGAGTTAGAGTAGAGTACAATAGAGTACAGTATAATATAATAGAGTATAGTAGAATTGAATAGAGAAGAGTAGAGTAGAATAGAACACAGCAGATTAGAATATAATATGATAGAGTATAATAGAGTAGAATGCAATAGACTAGAGTAGAGTAGAATGGAATAGACTATAGTAGAGATAATAGAGTAAAGTAAAGTAGAGTAGATTAGAGTAGAATAGAGTAGAATGCGATAGAGTAGAGTAGAATGGAATATAATAGAGTAGAATACAGTAGGCCTACAGAGTAAAATCTGCTTCCCGCTGTTACCTTCTAAATTGTCTTTAAAGGTGCTATAGATAACATTTGACATGAGTATTTAAAAACATTGCGCTCGTCACCAACGCAAGAGACACCGGGTTTGAATCCGGCTGTCGGCGTTGCCTCCGGCTTGGCCGGCCGTCATACTAACTCAATTGGCAGAGTTAGCAGGTGGAAGTCGATGGGTGGTAATCTGGACGTTGTGGACAGCGACTCCTACAGGTCGGTTGGGGACGCCTGCACAGCAGAGACAGGAAATGGCGGGGGTAGTGTGAGCCTCCCATACGTTACACCTCGCCAATGAGAGTCCGTGCTGGCAGGTGAAAAGATGTGACAGGCTGCCTCCTTGTGTATCGGAGGGACACGTGATGCAAGGCTTCTATCCTCCCTACAACCGGCCAGTGGAGGGCATATGCGAGCAACTCTCCCCTCAAGACAGGGGAGGGGAGAATTGGCACAGCGAAATTGGGATGGGAGAAAAATAGAAAAAGAGGAGAAAAGTGGACAATTTATAATTATTTTTAATAAAAACCGGCTATGCTACGACATGCTACATTACGACATGCTACACTACGACAGGCTACGCTACGATAGGCTACATTACAGCAGGCTACACTATGACATGCTACGCTACGGCAGGCTACACAACGACAGGCTACGCTACGACAGGCTACTCTATGACATGCTACACAACGACAGGCTACGAAACGACAGGCTACTCTATGACATGCTACATTACAACAGGCTACACTATGACATGCTACGCTACGGCAGGCTACACTACGACACGCTACGACACACTACGCTACGACAGGCTACGCTAGGCTATCAATCACATTTAGGCCCAGCCCCACCACGCAGCCCAGTTAGTGAGCGCAATCTTATTTGTGTGTACTGTTTCACGTTAGCGTACCTAGCATAGCACCAGGTGTTGCAGAGCAGTATAGGGTATTCAGCCCTTTCACACTATCGCCGTCTGTCCACCAGGGGGCCCTGACACCTCCTCTTCCACGGGGGAGACTGGCTCCCTCTGCACCAAAACGGACATTTCCCCATGTTGCAGTTCATGTTCTAATTTAATTGTAAAATAAAGTATCTTATTCCCTTTCTATTATGTTGTGCATGTGTACTCTGTTGGGAATCTACAACACTATAACACATACACACACATTAGAAAGAGACAGAGGCCCATGATCACATCTTTTCATTTCATGTGTTTATTTTCTTGCACAAAATCTTGGAGAGTAGTATCAATATTGGTATTGATAAGCATTATCCATATTGCTATTGATACAATCCTAATAATGCCCATCCCTAACCATACCTCAATTCAGCAATTCAGGTTTTCACAACAGAAAATATTGTTTACTGTATGACAATATGTACCTGGTGCTTTATGTAAGGTGTGTGATACATAGAGGCAGTCAGACAGCCAACCAGACAATGGACACATGGACAGACAGACAGACAGACAGACAGACAGACAGACAGACAGACAGACAGACAGACAGACAGACAGACAGACAGACAGACAGACAGACAGACAGACAGACAGACAGACAGACAGACAGACAGACAGACAGACAGACAGACAGACAGATAACAGTCACATGGACAGACAGACAGATAATACAGACAGACAGACATATATTGGAGACAAGCAGACAGAAAGACAGACAGACAGACAGACAGAGGATCACATATGCCCTCTTCGATAGATATGCTGTAAACCCTGATTAAATTGAGTGTGCAGTCGCTGGTATCTCTCCAGGTGTGTGTGTGTGTGTGTGTGTGTGTGTGTGTGTGTGTGTGTGTGTGTGTGTGTGTGTGTGTGTCCTGTAATATTTTCTGTGGTCCCTCAGGGTTGAGTTGAGCAAATTCAATCAACTCCCCCTCACCTCTCTGTCCCACCGCTATGTCTGAGGCCAGAAGAAGACACGACCAGACCATGGCCTACATTCTAACACATGGAGAGAAGGGGGGAGGGGGAGAGAGGGGGAGGGGAGAGAGAGGGAGGGAGGGAGAGAGGGAGGGAGGGAGAGAGGGAGAGGGAGGGGGAGGAGGAAGAGGGAGGGAGGGGAGAGGGAGAGAGAGAGAGGGAGGGAGAGAGAGGGATGGGGAGAGAGAAAAGGAGAGAGAGGGAGGGAGGGGGAGAGGGAGAGAGAGGGAGGGAGAGAGGGAGAGAGAGCGAGGGAGGGAGGGAGGGAGGGGAGAGGGAGAGAGAGAGAGGGAGGGAGAGAGGGAGAGGGGGAGAGGGAGAGAGGGAGGGAGAGGGGGATAGAGAGGGAGAGGGGGAGAGAGGGAGGGAGATAGGGAGAGAGGGGGAGATAGGAGAGAGGCAGAGAGAGGGAGAGGGAGAGGGGGAGAGGGGATATGGAGGGAGAGAGGGAGAGGGAGAGAGAGGGAGAGGGAGGGAGAGGGAGAGAGTGATAGGGGGAGAGAGGGAGAGAGAGGGAGGGAAAGAGGGATATATGGAGAGGGGAGAGAGAGAGGGAGAGAGAGAGAGAGAGAGAGAGAGAGGGAGAGAGAGAGGGAGGGAGAGAGAGAGAGAGAGAGAGAGAGAGAGAGAGAGAGAGAGAGAGAGAGAGAGAGAGAGAGAGAGAGAGAGAGAGAGAGAGAGAGAAGAGAGAGAGAGAAGAGAGAGAGAGAGAGGAGAGAGAGGGAGAGAGAGGGAGAGGGGAGAGAGGGGGGAGAGGGAGAGAGGGAGAGAGAGAGAGGGAGAGAGATGTGTGTGACAAGTAGGTGCTCCCATGGTCGAGCGGACAGTGCGTGGAGCGGACTCTGCGAGGTCCGCAAGGACACTTTGAGCTTTCATAGTCGAGCGTACCTCCCCGGACCTCCCCGGACCAATTTCCTACATGTCTCGCGGCAGTTTACACAATTCTTCCCACGCTGTTCAACTACTGTCATGTCGTCGTCATCCGATGTCAAAATAAAAAGTCTATGTTATCTCCGTTTCCAATATTTCGAAATAAAACTGGCAGTTTTACACACTTCATTTAGAAAAGCCATTCAAACATCTCAAGTTTCTTCAGATGATGAAAAAAGACATCATGGTCCAAATGTATATGAATTGGAATGGGTGACGATTAGCGATAGTAAAACTAAATTTAGCGTCATCTACCTGCCAACGTTTTACCGGACCAATCCTACCCATTTAATCATGATGAGACCGATGACAGTTGTTTACAGTCAAAGTTTTGCTTGTACACGGTTGCAATTTCCCCTCCTCGCAGTCCTCGGCCAGTCGTCCACGGAGCGTTAAAATAGGTACACACAGGCATTGGCTATAGGCTTCTAAACAATTGAATAGGCTAAACTTCGTTTAACTTCTTTAATCACATTTCTTTATTTCATTTCATTTTCCAGACATAATGCTACCTGCCTCGACAAAACCCGTGACTCGGTTGCAATACAGATGAATTATCTTCTCAGAATAGTATATAAGTGGCTATGATCCTGCCCTACTCTCACTTGGCGCGGAACGAGTGTTCAGAGTAAAATGCAGATCGCCGTCACATTAAATGCAGGTCGATGTCAACCAAAACGCAGAGCAGCCTTTTATGTGACACCAAGTGAGTGGCGCGGACGTCCGCTTTGAGTCCGCTTTGAGTCCGCCCGGACCTTCGCAGAGTTTGCACCGTGTACGGTCCGCTCGACTATGGGAGCACCTTAAAGCATGTAAGAGAAAGAGTCTTTGTACTTTGTGTTTGTGTGATGTGTGTGTGTGCGTGTAGTTGTCTTAGTGTTTGTGAGTCTATATGAAATGAAGCACGTGCGACTTTGTAGAGATGACAAGTGGTCTAGAGATGTGTGTGTGTGTGTGTGTGTGTGTGTGTGTGTGTGTGTGTGTGTGTGTGTGTGCATTTTTGTGCATTTTGTGCATTTTGTGCACTTTTCTTTCTTTCTTTCTTTCTTTCTTTCTCTTTCTTTCTTTCTTTCTTTCTTCTTTCTTCTTTCTTCTTTCTTTCTTTCTTTCTTTCTTTCTTCTTTCTTTCTTTCTTTCTTTCTTTCCCTCCTCTCTCCTCCTCTTCTACCTCTCTCTCTCCCTCCCTCTCTCCTCTCTCCCTCTTCTTCCTCTTCTTTCTCTGTAC
>NW_028173361.1:0-27500 GCF_963971535.1 Notolepis coatsorum | reverse complement strand
CACACACACACACACACACACACACACACACACACACACACACACACACACACACACACACATACACCACACACACACACACACACACACATACACACACACACACACACACACACAACCACACACACACACACACACACACAACCACACACACACACACACACACACACACACACACACACACACACACACACACACACACACACACACACACACACACTGTTCCTTAACAATCTTAGGATATCAAACGGTAACCCATTGGCCCTGCCTACACGCCTGTCAATCAACAACATCTGCCACGACATCCTCCGTTGCCGTGGGAATGCAAGGTCTCAGGCGCAGGTACAGGAAGTGACACCCGTGGGCGGGCAGTAATCACACAGACAACACATCAATCAACCCGGCAACTGATCAATCACAATTGGCTCATTAGCATATCGCCACATAATATATTCCGTCATCACCATTCATTTATGCAAATCTGTGGCGTGCGATTGGCTCCTGGGGGGATGAGGGGGGGATGGGATCAGATCCCTTGTTGTTTGGGAGAGGTTGAATTAGTGTTTTATTTAGATTTATGCAGATGTTAACAGCAATGATATACCATAGAGACACAATGTCCTTCTCCCAGAGGGTGAAGCAGGTAACGCTCCTGGTCCGAGGATCATCAGAGTAGGAAGGTCCAAGGATGTTGTTTTCACAGTCTCATGTTCAAATGCAGTATTATGTGAGGAAACTACAGTATATTATTTTAGATCTTCTGTGTTTTATGACTTTACCTTTTCTTGTTCTTGACCTTGATTCATCCGGGGAAGACGGGCTGAAGATGTAGCCTGGGTTTATTTAGTTTGTTATGTCCGCGGTGGGCACAGCATTTGTTGTGTGGGTGTGTGAAAAAACATGGTCATTCCAAGAAGGTGTCCAAGTTTTTCTTTAGGGTTTAATAACCACGAATAACCATGAATAACCATTAATAACCATTAATAACCATTAATAACCACAAATGTACATTAATAACCACGAATAACCATTAACATGAATTTTCAAGATAGAAAGTGAGTCGATACAATCATCCTTCACTGTTCATACTTTTTGCACATAACTGCTCAATTGCACAGCCCTGCTAAATATCCCATCCCACTGTATTGTTATTTTTATTCTAATTAGTGTAAATAAATACATGACCATATCTTGCACAGGTGTCCAGCCCTGGCATATTTAAAAAAATTTAAGTTTCAAGTTTCAAGTTTCTTTAATAGTTGTCATACAGAAGTACAGAATACTTTTATACAAAATGCTTCTTACTGTTGCGCTCCAGAGACTGTGCAAGACAAGATAAGTATGAAATAAAATAACATAGTAAAATTAGAAGTAAAAAAAATGAGGTCACAGTGTTCAGTTTAGACATATGTACAATGTTCGATGCAGAATAGACGTAGTTACCATACAATATACAATACTGTGCAGTGTACTAATATACAATACTATATAGTGCAAGGCAGAAATGGAGAAATGGACGAGGTGCAATTTAGGTACAATTCACAGTAGGTGTACGAGTTGTAGTGCAAATCCTTTATCAATAAATATAAAGTGTAAGTGTGTTTGTGTGATCTAAAGTGTGGAGAGTGGGTGCTGCAGTGTGTTGTTTGTTTGAGTGAGTGTGTGCATGTGGGTGTGTGTGCTGTGTGCATTTGATGGTTGTTGCATAGTGATTATTGTTCGTTTAGCAGCCTGATGGCCTGGGGATAGAAGCTTCTTCTGAGTCTTTCTGTGCTCGCCTTAAGACTCCGGTATCGCTTGCCTGACCGCAGCAGTTCAAAGAGGCAGTTGTTCGGGTGGCTCGAGTCCTTAATAATTCTCTTAGCCTTCCCCTTGCACCGCTTGTTGTAAATGTTCTGGAGGGTGGGAAGCCCCCCTCCAATTGTGCGTTCGGCTGAACGTGTCACTCTTTGTAGTCTGCTACGGTCTTGTGCAGTGCTATTCCCAAACCAGGAGGTGATGTTACCGGTCAGGATGCTCTCTATTGTACATGAGTAGAAGTTCCTAAGGATCTTCTGACTGACTTGGAACTTCCTTAGGCGCCTGAGGAAGTAGAGGCGTTGTCGTGCCTTCTTCACAACACTGTCAATGTGTGTGGTCCATGTCAAGTCCTCGGATATGTGGGCTCCGAGGTACTTGAAACTGTTCACTCTCTCAACCGGTGCCCCGTCGATGCTGAGGGGGCTGTAGTCCTTGACCCCCGACCTCCTGAAGTCCACAATCATCTCTTTTGTTTTGCTGACGTTCAGGGAGAGGCAGTTCTCCTGACACCACTGTGACAGGTTCTCTACCTCTTCCAGGTAGGCCCTTTCGTCGTTGGCAGAGATCAGGCCCACCACTACTGTGTCATCAGCAAATTTGATGATGGTGTTGTTGTTCCGCTGTGCTACGCAGTCATGTGTGTACAGGGAGTAGAGGAGGGGGCTCAGAACACAGCCCTGGGGGGCCCCTATGTTGAGCGTGATGGATGAGGAGGTGCAGTTGCCGGCTCTTACCACCTGGGGTCTGCCCGTCAGGAAGTCCAAGACCCACTGGCAGAGGTCATAGTTCAAGCCCAGGTCCCTGAGCTTGGCTATGAGTTTGGAGGGGACTATGGTATTGAATGCTGAGCTGTAGTCGATGAACAGCATTCTCACATAGTTCCCCTGCCTCTTGTCCAGGTGTGATGCTGCTGTGTGCAGCACATGGGCTATGGCGTCCTCCGTGGACCTGTTGGGGCGATATGCAAATTGCAGAGGGTCCAGGTTGATGGGGAGGGAGGAACAGATGTAGCCCTTCACTAGCTTCTCAAAGCACTTCATGGCTATGGAGGTGAGGGCTACAGGGCGGTAGTCGTTGAGGCAAGCGGGCGTAGATTTTTTGGGTACAGGGATGATGGTGGACTTCTTCAGACAGGTGGGGATGACAGCCTGTTCCAAGGACAGGTTGAAGATGTCAGTGAATACCGGGGCCAGTTGGTCGGCACAGACTTTTAGGACGCGGCCGGGGATGCCGTCCAGTCCTGCTGCCTTCCTGATATTCACTTTTTTAAAGATCCGTCTCACCTCATGCTCTGTTACCCTGAACACTGAGTCTCCATCAGCAGACCCCCCCCCCCCCCCCCATTGCCGTGGTTTGTAGGCTGGTGTTGTTATTCACAGCCTCAAACCTCGCATAGAAGGAATTGAGATCATTTGCTAAGGAGATGTCACTGTTCAGTTTGAGGGGGGTGCCTTTGTAGTCTGTCATTGTTCTGAGGCCCTGCCACATGCCTCTAGAGTCAGCCTGTTCAAACTGAAGTTCAACTTTATCCCTGTAACGCCGTTTTGCCTCTATTACTGCTCTCCTGACGTTGTATCTTGCCATCTTGTGTTCTTCCATGTTGCCTGTCACCAGCCCGGTGTTGTATGCTGATGTGCGTACTTTCAGAGCCTCACGGACGGATTTGTCTACCCAGGGCTTTTGATTTGGGTAGATTTTAATTTTGGTGGAGGGGATTGTTTCTTCTACCAGAGTACAGACATAGTCAATCACCGTTTCGGTGTATTCGTTAATATTGGCTGTGTTATCACGGAATACACTCCAGTCTGTGCATCCAAGTGCAGCTTGGAGTGACTCCTCTGACATCACGGCCCAACGCTTAACCTCTCGCGAGACCACCGGCGTTCGCTTGAGACTTTGTTTGTACTTTGGCAAAAGAAATATGGCGGCGTGATCGCTTTTACCGAATGGACTAAGAGCCTGTGACTTGTACCCATTCTTAAATTGCGAGTATACATGGTCTAATATGTTCTCGCCTCTGGTGGGACAGGTCACATGCTGATAGAAATTCGGCAACACCTTTTTAAGACGCGCGCTGTTGAAATCACCCAGAACCAAAATGGCAGCGTCAACATTAGCTGTCTGGAGTTTGTTTACCTCGTCGTGAAGTACTTATAACTTTACTATATTCTATTGTGCTTCTATTTAATTTAGTTGTTACAATGGGAGCGTTTGGATGGCATGACGGTGGTGGAGGACGGTGTGTAGAACCCAAATGCAGAATTAAACACGAGGAGAGGCAGTGGAGGGTGTTAGAGACGACGCACGAGTCGACGTTGTAAATAACAAGCTTTACTTGAACGTAGCAAACAAGGAACGTTACAAGGCTTGGCAATAAAACAAAAGTGAACTTCAAACACGAAAACAAACCTCAGCAATGCTGGAAAACGTGGGCAAGCAAAACATGGACGGACTCACGGGGAAATACAGGAAGCTTCATGGGAGGCAGCACACGACAACACAGGAAACAGGAGTAATGACCCAGCAAGGAATGCTGGTCAGACAACACTTAAATACACAGACTAATTAGAGACAAGAGGGTGATTGGTAAACTAGACACAGCTGGGTGGAACAAACTAAACAGAAAACATAACAGGGTTAATATACTGAACATGACGAGACCAAACAGCACATAGATACAGACACAAGGGAGACAAAACTAGACTAGACAAGGAGGCACAGCACAGACAACAGATGAACAAACAACAGATTGGTGATTACAGAAAGTAAATTAATAAATACAAGACAACAAAGATGAACCAACTGAACTAGGCCACCTGGTGGTTGTAAGCCATAGTTCAGGAGTGGGGAATGTCCATGGACAGATGGGAGTTGTGAAGCAGGACCGGGGGGAACGTTACATTAGTTTATATCGCATTTTATTTGATTCCACCTTTTTATTTTACAGTTGTACAGCCCTGGCCTATTTTTATTTCATAATTCTATTCTATTGTACTTCTATCTTAATTTAGTTCATATTTAATTTAATTTTATTCTACCTTTTTATTTTATTATCTGTATGTTATTGTCTGTCCTTTAACACTTTGGCGACCAAAGTCCTGCGGCGATTGATAGTCAAGAGGACCGAGCTTTGTCAACAAACCAATGTACTTTCTAACAGCTATATATATACTTTATAGTATTGCTATCTGTCCATTCTCATTGTCACTTGAGTGGATAAACCGTGCCTTCATAATGGTTTAAAGAAAATAAAAATCCATCGGTTGGTTGTCATTTTATAGCGCCGTGAATATAAGGTTTATCGTAGTTTTCGCCTCGTCTTTTTTCTGGGGAGCTAGATATGAGGCTAAAGACTAGTCACGTTATATCAAACGCCATTTCTGTTGTATATATACGAATAAAATAAAACAAACTGCGTAGCATCCGGACTATTACAGAGCATCTATGGATAAAATGGGGGCGGCGCGGGACGCCGATTACTATTATTGATTAGCAATACAGTGTGCGTTTAAGTAGCCATTTTCACTGATCGATTACGTTGCGTTTGAAAACAAGCTCCAATCCGGCTGTAATTTGGGTGAATAGTATCCTACCGTCAGCCCATGTGATCGCCGGCAGCATTTCGTCATAATACATCGGCATCTGGTAGATCGATATGTCCATTGGCTGATCATAAATCCCATTATTCCAGGCTGAAATCTGCGCTTCCAAACGTGATCAAAGATGGATGATGTTCGTTTGGGATCCAGGCTCAAATGAAACGGCCACAGACAGTAAAAAAAAAAATTCCCAATCGGCCTCAATGATACTGCAGTGGAGCGATGGCGCCCCTAAGAGGATCTGGCCGGTATTGCATGTTGCCGAAATCAAATATGCGGGTAGGTCCCCAGAGTCGATCGGGGACGTTAATACGGTTATTAATATGGAATAAAACAATAACAACTTGCCACGAGTTAACAACGCATGGCACCGTAACACGTATAAACTCGTGGCTGGTCCTTAAAGTGTTAACACTTTCCGCGCCAGACCCGATGATAGTCGGGTTAACTCGCCGAACGTTCAGCGCCAGACCCGAGTATAGTCGGGTTTTGGTCGTTATTTCTTTTATTCAATATTTCCATTCATTATCCATCCAGGGAGCCTGGTGTTATCATTGGGAATGGGTCTTGCACATTGCGGCCGGTATTGCACATCCTTTGAAACTATGTGTATTTGGGTGTTCGTCAATTATATAGGTCCGGGCGGACTTTTCCTAGTCGGTTATATGAGCGGTTATAACGCATGGATTGATATGAATCAAACACTCCCGATTCATGTTCTTTGGTGGATTATGATGGCGACACGATCTACATCAATACTTGGAATGGCGATCAGATAATTGGAATATTCTTTTTGGGGTCCATCCTAGTCAAGGTAAGGGCTATATGGTATCAATCTTGCGTTGATCCAATAATTCCTTCATTGCGATCGGAGCGTATGTGTGTAATGTACTGTGTAACGTATTCCGTTGGTGGCGATCAAAGCATAAAAAAACGACCCCCCCCTTTCATGCATTCATGATGAAACAGAATACAGATAATATAGATGTGATTTCAAAATAGTAGCGTGTACAGGTGAGAAATGACAAAGTCGTTTTCTGGGATTAGACAGGATTATTCTAAAACTATAGTCATATTCACCACGGTATAAAACGGGAATGTATAGAGTACATTTTTTTTCTTTTTCTCATATTGAACGATAGATAGGTGATGTCAAATGGGAAATATTATTATATCCATAGCTATAATATATAATATAGTTTTAGCCCTGCAAACACCGCCACGTATTCCTATACTTTAAAGCGCTGGCCTTTCAACAGTAACAGTAAACAGCGCCCTCTGACGCTGAATGAGTTGCACCGAAAACAACCAAAGCAAATTCCTTGTATGTGAAAACTACTTGGCAATAAAGACCTTTCTGATTCTGATTTTGATACGTCATTCATTATACAACAGTTCCAACTGGACACAAGGCCTTCCATGAGTGCTGATATTCAGTATAACAGCACTTTTAACTATATCACTATATTATGTATCACTCCGCTGCACAGGTTATTATATAGTCTATTAATAACCGTTAGGCAATGGTCCAAGTTCAAGAGCGCAGTTGTGGAACTATTTGTTGGTGGAGCAAAAATAAATTATCAAATAAACAAACAAATCATAATGTATTGTTGTTTATTACTGTAAATAAACAAACAAATCATAATGTGTTGTTGCTTATTACTGTTAACTAATACATGATTAAATAAACAAACAAACCATGTGTTGTTGCTTATTACTGTTAACTATTGTAATTGTATACCTTTTGTATAAAAGCAATATCACACTCAAGGTTGTGCTGTTATGCTGAATATAAGCATGGCTGGGATGATCAGATTATTATGTGATTATTCAGTATAACAGCACTCCTTCTTGTGTGATAGTGCTTAACTATAGCATGTGACAGATGTGCTCTAATGAGCACCCGTTGTAGTTGTGTTTTGTTTTCAACAATGCTCTGCTTCACACTCATACAGTTAAACACCTGGAAGCTGGCCAGTACGATCACCCACATATCCTACAGGCTATTTGAGGTCTCAACAGATTTGAACAAACTCAACTTTAATTGCGGCATACAGGGGAGGAGGGGGGGGGGGGGGGGGGGGGCAAATATAAAATATTCTTTTATTGAACCCCTTGGGGAAATTCAGGCATCATAGCAGCATGGGGGAGGGAGGAGGGGAGGTACAGGTACATGGTAATAGTAGAAAACATGATACAGGTAATACAATTATAGTACAGTAGAAAAAGTTAAAATAGGCAGTGTAAACAATATATAAATATAATTAACTCTGAGTATACGCATATGAGCAAGTAGGCCATGTAAATCAAGGTGCAGATGAGGGTCTGTATGCCCTATCAGTTAAATTTCACATTACAATAAATATATACACTATAATCTAAATATATAGTATGACTAAGTAAGTAAACGGTATACACAGGTGCAGTATGCATAAGGTACGTCCCATTCATCATTTTGATGAACTTTTTAATGAAGAGTTAAAGGGATAGTTGTGATTTTTTTTAACCATAGCCCTATTTGCTACTTGCCGATGATGTCATTGATTGGTAGAGTCCTTTCTCAGCACAATCCAAGCTGTTCCTCACACTCGCTCCGGGTAGTTAGCCACAAACAAATGCAAAGTGAATGGGGTCTCACTCCTGTCTGAAGTGTCACAGGGCGAGTAAATTGACCTGGATGGTAGTAGGTTCCCAGACAGAGTGAACAGACACAGTGGGTGCAAACAATAATAATCAACCTCATTACAAACTCACTTTACAATAATACAGTGTACAGGAATCGGCAAATGTCCCCTTTTCAGTCGGAGTTTAGAGGTGTTGGGGGGCCCTCTGGTGGAGCGGTGGCAGTAATACAGGGGTTATAAAACCCTGGCTCAACTACGAGATCGCTCTCACTCTTTGAGCGGCAGGAGTTAGTAACTAGCGTTAGTATTAGCATCACAGTTACGTTAGCCACTCACCGTAGGCTGAACACACAAGATTAATTATTATGATGATTTATTACTTGTTATTCTACTAGCATGCCAACACACAGTAGGCCACTCTGGTACAAGGAAAATGCTTGTGGTGAGCTAAGCTAATGCTACTTAGCGAGCTAGATTCATGACACACTCAGTTACTCAGTACATGAACCGTACAAGCATGCACATGTATATACTGCCACAGCCATGAGGACTTCTACTACTGGGTTTTATACATGGGTCACTACAGTATTTCTGTGGTAAATCGATTGTGTGTACGAAGAAATCCCAGGAATCAATCACTACAGTATTTATATGATGAATATATAGTGTGTACAAAAACACAGGAATACTATCATTCCCTACAGTATTTATGTGATGAATATATGGTATGTACTAAAACACAGAAGTACTATCAATCCCTAAAGTATTTATGTGATGAATATATGGTATGTACAAAAACACAGAAGTACTATCAATCCCTACAGTATTTATGTGATGAATATATAGTGTGTACAAAAACACTAGGTTTTAATATAGTTAATTTTAGTATGAGAGAGAGAGTGAGAGAGAGAGACCAGTGTGACCAACTGTGACCAGATGGAAGGTAGGCGTGTAACACTGACTCACCTGCACACCTGTCTAACACGCACACACACAAACACGCACACACACACACACACACACGCGCGCGCACACACACACACACACACACACACACACACACACACACACACACACACACACACACACACACACACACACACACACACACACACACACACACACACACACACACACACACACACACACACACACACACACACACTATATATATCACCGAACTGCCAGAGGGACAACGCACTCTGTATCTCACTCTCTCACCCTCTCCATCACTCCCTCGCTCTCTCTCTCTCTCTCTCTCTCTCTCTCTCTCTCTCTCTCACACACACACACACACACACACACACACACACACACACACACACACACACACACATACACACAAACACACGCACACACATACACACAAACACACGCACACACAAACACACACACACACACACATGCACACACGCACACACACACACACGCACACAAACACACACATACTACACACATAAGCAAGTCGTATAATTATCTGTTTACTGAATGCTGCCTCACCCGCCCCCCCCACACACACGTATGTGAGAACCCACACAAACACACAAACGTATTACTTATGCACCAACATATGCTAACGTGTGTGTGTGTGTGTGTGTGTGTGTGTGTGTGTGTGTGTGTGTGTGTGTGTGTGTGTGTGTGTGTGTGTGTGTGTGTGTGTGTGTGTGTGTGTGTGTGTGTGTGTGTGTGTGTGTGTGTGTGTGTGTGTGTGTGTGTGTGTGTGTGTATGTGTGTGTGTGTGTGTGTGTGTGTGTGTGTGTGTGTGTGTGTGTGTGTGTGTGTATGTGTGTGTGTGTGTGTGTGTGTGTGTGTGTGTGTGTGTGTGTGTGTGTGTGTGTGTGTGTGTGTGTGTATGTGTGTGTAACCAGAAGCATTAGTGATTATAGTCCACGGCTTAAAGGTTATGCTTCAAAACTCTACTCTATATGTCACATAAACACATGATTCACTGGTCAGATAACAAACACACAGACAGAAAGAGAGAGGGGGGAGAGGAGAGAGGGAGCGATGGGAGAGAGAGAGGGAGAGAGGGGGTCGGGGAGGGAAGGAGAGAAGGAGGGAGAGAGGGAGAGGGGTGGTGGGGGAGGGAGGGAGATAGAGAGACAAAGATGAGAAGATATAGAGAAACAGATGAACATCTTTTAGACAAACTATGAATACATGCTCATCATTGATGAGAAAAGTCAAATCTATTTATGATCTAGATCTAATCAACCATGTGAACCCTGCAAGGTTCATAATATAGCTATTTATGATCTAGATCTAATCACCTGCTCCTATGAATCCCAGCGAGGTTTATAATAGATCTATTTATGATCTAGATCTAATCATCCACTCATATGTGAACCCAGCACGGTTCTGGAAGGCAGTGAACTCTAATATAAGTAAGTTTTTCCTACTTGTCTCAGCTGTCTGAAGTCCCTCATCTCTTGTCTCAGCTGTCTGAAGTCCCTCATCTCTTGTCTCAGCTGTCTGAAGTCCCTCATCTCTTGTCTCAGCTGTCTGAAGTCCCTCATCTCTTGTCTCAGCTGTCTGAAGTCCCTCATCTCTTGTCTCAGCTGTCTGAAGTCCCTCATCTCTTGTCTCAGCTGTCTGATGTCCCTCATCTCTTGTTTCAACTGTCTCAAATGTGAGAAATGGATATACACATGAAATGTATTATGAATATTAATAATAATAATAATAATAATTAAAATAAGTCTCACACTACTACTCTCTGTCTCTGTTTCTCTGTCTCTGTGTGTCTCTTTCTCTGTGTCTCTGTCTCTGTGTGTCTCTGTGTCTCTGTCTCTGTGTGTCACTGTCTCTGTGTCTCTGTCTCTGTGTGTCTCTGTCTTTCTCTGTGTCTCTGTCTCTGTGTCTCTCTGTGTATCTCTGTGTCTCTCTGTGTCTCTGTGTCTCTGTCTCTGTGTATCTCTCTCTCTGTCTATGTGTCTCTCTCTGTCTCTCTCTCTCTGTGTCTCTGTGTCTCTCTCTCTCTGTCTCTCTCTCTGTCTCTCTCTGTGTCTCTTTCTGTCTCTCTCTGTGTCTCTGTGTCTCTCTCTGTGTGTCTCTCTGTCTCTCTCTGTGTCTCTCTGTCTCTCGCTGTGTCTCTCTCTGTCTCTCTCTCTGTCTCTGTGTCTCTCTGTGTCTCTGTCTCGCTATCTGTCTCTCTCTGTGTCTCTCTCTGTCTTTCTCTCTGTCTCTCTTTCTGTCTCTCTCTGTGTCTCTCTCTGTCTCTCTCTATGTCTCTCTCTGTGTGTCTCTCTCTGTCTCTCTCTGAGAGAGAGTGAGAGAGAAACTTACACACACACACACAGAGACACAGCAATGTCATAGCCAATATTCTTCCTCGACAAATATGATCCATTGAGAGGCGACCTTGAGATTTGATGGCAGCGGACATAGAAGAGCTGAGAGTGAATAGAAAACAAGAAGAATAGAAAGAGAGAACGTGGAGCTGTGAAATCCTTCATAACAACCATTTCTCACTTTGTCTTGCCACAACGCCGTATCTGACCTGCAGACATTCACCCCCAGAGGTAATAACACAGCCTGAAAAGAAGATGTCCTCGTGCAAGGGAATCAGAAGTGGCTGAAGTAACCACATTACTGTAAGTACCCGGAAAACATACAATTATCCTTTTCATGGGAATTTGTATTGAAGCCATCGATTTGGTCAAGCGATCAGCACCAATCAGTGAACTCAACGACTTACACAACATTTCAAAACTCCAAAATCTATCTTTTTTATCAGTTATTCTATATAGCTATACTAGATATGTAGTAGTAGATATGTAATATATATCCATGCAGATTTTAAGCAATTGCTGTCACCACATGAAGTAGTTCCATGAAGAAGTACAAATACCAACAATGACTTATTCTGACCAAAGCAAACCGCTCTGTGACATGTTTTAACCTGTTAAGCCCTAGCCCTATTTTCTGAAAATCTGCCTAAAAATACATATCTAAGTAAATGGAAGATTGCTCCACTTCTACAAGGTCCATTTGCATGTTCTTGGTATCTAGGGACATCTATGGATCGCAGGGAATGTATTCCCAGTGTCCGAAATATTGTGTCTGTTACTAGGCTTGAGTAGATTGTGATGAAACAAAGGAGAATATAAATTATGATTTTTCTTTGCATCTTTGACAGTGAATAACACCATGCAAAAAATTACCAGACATGAAGCTCGTTCAGCACCTTCTTGAGATCATGTGTACAAAAGATCTAAGCAAATGAATAAAGGGAAGATGATTAAACAGAAGGTTTTGTAGATACAGTACTGAATTCTGCCATCCGGACATGTGCAATTTGAAATATTATTATAGAATATAGAATATCAGGCCTATAAATTACCTTATAATAGCCAACTCGCACATCTATGGATTGGGCCAAATCTTCTCTTTCAAATGGCAGAGTTCAATTTGGATTTAGTATCACCAGGCGTGCAGCAAGAACCGTGAATCAAATCTACTGTAAATACAGTCAGTTTTTTTTTTTGAGACAGGTCCGCCATTTTGAATCAGATTGCAACGTGGATGGTTGCTAAACATTCACAGAAGGTAGACACACTAACTGCGCTCCAATATATGCCAATAACGTTCCGTTTTGTGGTAGATAATCCTGAAAACTAAGGCCCCGTTTAGACGGAAACGCTAGCAGGTGAATCCGCAAAAAAAAAATTTCGGATGTGCCTTTCGTTTATACGGAAATGGCGTTTTTACGGGGTGAAACCGCAAAAAAGTGAGACTACCTTCCAGGGTGGAATTCCTAGAAACGCAAAAGCTTTGCGCTCTCGTCTAAACTGTTAAACCGTATAAATCTGTTAAAACGATGACGAAAGGGTTGTCACGGCTCTGGTCGCGCGTACTGCTTACGTCACAGGTAGCAGGTATGCGCCAGTAGCCGAGACGTAAACAAAGCAAGTATGTCTGACTATATCAACGGAGATCACCTGAAGGCTACATTGGCAGTACTTTTAACCCTTTCACTGCCACACGACAGAAGGTTAACCCTTTACTATCACACAACCGGCTGTCGTGTGGCAGTGAAAGGGTTAAATACACAAGAATCTGTCCCGCGGCGTGAGTGGACTCACTGTCTGCGAGTGACTCTGCTTTGGTCCAATCACATTCCCCATCCACAGTCTGCGAATCAGAGGCAGAGTAGGGCGGGTCTTCACAGCACGTCATGTGACATATGCGCCAATCGTGTGACAGCGGGGCTCCGTCGTTACAGCGTCGTCTGCACAGAGAATTCCACCCCAAAACGCTCGTCTAAACGTAAAATTAAAAGTGAAACCGCAAGATGACTTTTGCGGTTTCTGTTCACAAAACGCTTGTCTAAAAAAAAGATTTTTTATTTTTTTTTTAAATCATACACAAGTCATTTGCTTGCAGGAAGCTGGCATGGGCTAGGCTAGGTAATGTAGTTTTTCGAAATTGCAACGCTCATTGAGAGCTCTGTATATCCTCTCCTCATATGACTACAAACCAAATTGCGATGCAAATTCAAAATGGCGGATATTCGCTCAATTATGAACACATTCCATAAACAAAAATCTCACTAATAACACTTTAACCTATTGGTAAATAAACGTATTGTTGAAAATATACACTATAACTGCTGTTTTGACAGGATTACAAAAACGTGGCTACATAAAAAAAAAATATATGCAACATTATGTCATACAGTCTGGAGAGATTTATTTATGACGTGATGTCATCTGCGGTCCGCCGGCAGACCACTCGGGCTAAAGAGGTTAATGCATGTTATTGTGGGCGTGGCCTGTAGGGAGGACACTGCTGCACTTTAATGCATGTTATTGTGGGCGAGGCCTGTAGAGAGGTCATGTTATTGTGGGCGTGGCCTGTAGAGAGGACATGTTATTGTGGGCGTAGCCTGTAGGGAGGACACTGCTGCACTGTACTGCATGTTATTGTGGGCGTGACCTGTAGGGATGCGATGTTATTGTGGGCGTGGTCTGTAGGGATGTAATGTTATTGTGGGCGTGGCCAGTAGAGATGACCTGTTATTGTGGGCGTGGCCTGTATGGATGCCATGTTATTGTGGGCGTGGCCTGTAGGGATGTCATGTTATTGTGGGCATGGCCTGTAGGGAGGACATGCTATTGTGGGCGTGGTCTGTAGGGAGGCCATGTGTTTGTGGGTGTGGCATTTATGGATGCCATGTTATTGTGGGCGTGGCCTGCCTGGAGGACATGCTATTGTGGGCGTGGTCTGTATGTATGCTATGTTATTGTGGGCGTTGGCTGTAGGGATACCATGTTATTGTGGGCGTGGCCTGTAGGGATGCCATGTTATTGTGGGCGTGACCTGTAGGGAGGACATGCTATTGTGGGCGTGGCCTGTAGGGATGCGATGTTATTGTGGGCGTGCCCTGTAGGGATGACATGTTATTGTGGGCGTGGCCTGTATGGGATACATGTCATTGTGGGTGTGGCCTATGGGGATGCCATGTTATTATGGGTGTGGCCTGCATGGAGGACATGCTATTATGGGTGTGGCCTGTAGGGAGGACATGTTATTGTGGGTGTGGCCTGTATGGTTGCCATGTTATTGTGGGCGTGGCCTGTAGGGACACTGCGGCACTCTCTCCATGTCTGCAGCTTTAGCATCAGGTACAGGATATCCTGTTCTCTATTTAATTACACTGCCCCGGTGGCGTCTATACTTTCCGTAGCCGCATTTCTGCAGACCCCTCTCTGATTGGTTGAGCCCATTTCTGCAGACCCCTCTCTGATTGGCCGAGCGCGCGCATGAGCCGCGACAAGCTCCTCTAGCCAGGAATCGAAACTCCGTTAAGCTCCAGAGAGAGAGGCTGAAAACCCACAGTTCTTGCCCGACGGATGGGAGCCGAATCCCGGATCCGAGTTTTCTGATGAATACCCCCAAAACATGGAGGTCGCGAACGCAATTTATACGCATGGAAGTATTGATTACGCCGTAACGTCTCTGAGCGGATCTCGGCCTGTCTGTCCGACATCGCCGCCTGGATTTTAGATTTTATTACGGATCCCCATTAGCTGGTGCCATGGCAACCAGCTAATCTTCCTGGGGTCCACACAAAAAAACATACAAAACAATTATTGCAAAACAGAATTATTAAAAGCCAGTACTCAACATACAATACACAATAAAACTAACAATTAAGATGGCTAAAATTACATGCAAGCAAAGAAACAGAAAACAAAAAAAACAAAACAACACAAAATACAGTGTTGAATACAATTTAAGATTGTTTTTAAAATTGAGTATTTTTTAGAATTGCTTTTAGAATGCTCATCAATGTTACTAATTATTAAAAGCCAGTACTCCACATACAATACACAATGAAACTAACAATTAAGATGGCTAAAATTACATGCAAGCAAAGAAACAGAAAACAAAAAAACAAAACAAATTACAAAATACAGTGTTAAATACAATTTAAGATTGTTTTTAAAATTGAATATTTTTAAGAATTGCTTTTAGAATGTGTTACTAAAACATCAATTTCACCATACCTTTAAAAAGAAAAGAAAACACAAAGTAATCAGAAGATGTTTTGGATAACATGGCTGCAGCTACACTCATGCATGACATATATTAATCTCCTTCCGGATTATGGCTCCTTTGAGTCTCTTTTTGAAACTGTCCTTGTTTTCCGTCCGTATAATATGTAATGGGATCCTATTCCAGTATGTTATGGCTCTATACATTGCAGTTTTCTTTAGAGCGTTGGTTCTAGGCAGAGGTAGGGTGAAGCGACTACTTGAAGCATGTCTGGTATTATGGTCATGTCTATCATTGGTGGATAAAAGCATAGAATACAATTGAGTGGGTTTACCCAAGGTACAAATGTTCTTTAAAAACCTAATCAAACTGCATGCTAGTCTCTCCTCCACCCTCATCCACGACAGTCTAGCATGCATTCCCTCCACACTATTCCTTATAGAGCAGTGAAGAGTGAGTCGGGCAGCTCTATTTTGAGTGAGCTGGAGTTTACTAAGCTCTTGCTTTGACGCGCTAGACCAAATTGCTGGGCAGTAGTCAAGATGGGACAAGACTAAAGATTGTACTACCATCTCCGCCTGGATGACGACCAACCACCTCAAACTGAACCTAAGCAAAACAGAATTGCTCCACCTGCCGGCCAAATCCTCCCCCCTGACCGACCTCTCCATCACAGTCGAGAATGCAGCTGTGACCTGGTCCCCGACCGCTAAGAACCTTGGTGTTGTCCTCGACGACCAGTTGAACTTCTCTGCTCACATCGCAGCGACAACCAGAACCTGCAGATTCCTCCTGAGCAATGTCAGAAGGATACGCCCCTTCCTGACAAAAGAAGCCACCCAACTCCTCGTCCAATCAACAGTCATCTCCCGCCTCGACTACTGCAACGCACTGCTAGCTGGCCTCCCGGCCACTGCCACCAAGCCTCTTCAACTCATTCAAAACGCAGCGGCCCGCCTGATCTCAAACCTACCGAAGTCGGCCCATGTCACCCCACTTCTTAGGGACCTGCACTGGCTCCCCATTGCTGCACGTATCCGCTTCAAGGCCCTCGACCTAGCATACCGTGCAGCAAAGGGAACCGCTCCCGCCTACCTCCGGTCAATGGTCTCTAACTACACACCCTCAAGACCCCTACGCTCTGCATCTTCTGGCCGCCTCAGACCTACTCCTATCCAAGCTCCCGGAGGGTCATCAAAGAGAAGCCGCCTATTCTCAGTCCTTGCCCCACAATGGTGGAATGAACTACCCATCCCAGTTAGGACAGCCGAATCCCGTCCAATCTTTCGCCGTCGACTAAAGACTCACTTCTTCAACCATTATCTGAAATGATTAAAAAAAAAAAAAAAAAAAATCTAACCCTGACTAACCTTACTGTCATGCACTTGTCCTAATAAACTAACCTACACTGTAACACGCAACACTTGATGAACATTGTTACTCAACTGATAGAGTTGTACCCTTCTTGCTGTCTTGTCGTACAGAACTTGTAAGTCGCTTTGGATAAAAGCGTCAGCTAAATGACTAAATGTAAATGTAAATGTAACGAATCATTAAAAAAATATACCGTTAACTGGAATATGTTGTGTGTGCCTTTACACATATGTTGGATTATGTAATTGGTTTGTCATTAAAAACCAATAATAATCGCTCGCATTGCCGGCCTCGCTGACCAGAGCTCTCTCAGATTCAAAGTTTTAATTGCAGCCTGGAACATACATGTTTCAGAACCAATGTGTAACTAGACAGTTACAATATAACATTTATATTAATTAACCCAGTTAATGCCTTAAGAGAAAGAGTCTGGTGGTCAATGTCACTTCGGATTGCTACGGACTTTACTCCTGTTGGGAAACAGCGATGGTCTGTGCTCACCACACGAGCCGGCGTCTACCCCCGAGCTTCATTTTACCAATCAGAGAGGGGCTTCGCTCAACCAATCAGAGAGGGGTCTGCAGAAATGGGCTCAACCAATCAGAGAGGGGTCTGCAGAAATGCGGCTACGGAAAGTATAGACGCGCCCCGGTGTGTGGGTGTGTGTGTGTGTAATTGTGTGTGAGTGTGCGTGTGTGAGTGTGTGTGCGTGTGTGTGTGTGTGTGTGAGTGTGTTTGTTGTGTTCACACAATACCCGTGAAGACATGCAGAGAGAATAATAGCCATGTACCAAGGGAGAATGAGTAAGCACTGTGCATGTGTGTGTGTGTGTGTGTGAGTGTGTGTGTGTTTGTGTATGTGTGTTTATGTGTGTGTGTGTGTTTGTTTAAGTGTGTTTATGTGTGTGTGTTGTGTGTGTGTGCATGTGTATGTGTGTGCGTGTGTGTGTGTTTGTATATGTGTGTGTAAAGGACATGGAGTTATGTGCTAGGAGAGACCCCCCACCTCAGCACACAACCTACCTGAACATGACTCATCTATGGAGGAGGGGGGCGGGGGGTTGTATGTATGTATGTGTGTGTGTGTGAGTGTATGTTTTCTTGCAGAATGCAATTTTTTTAACCACTTAAGGATCGGACGCAATCACACTTTGCGCTCGTTTAACCCCTTAGCCACTTAAGCATCGGACGGCTCTGACGGCGGGCTGTCACGCACACGTTAACACATTGACCGCCAGCAGCAGAGGGCGCTGATCCCCCTTCAGCGCCAGGTCTTTATTCAATGGATATAGTTTTAGACTGCGACATTTGCGAGTGCTTAAAATATATCTTATATCTATTGGTCTAATAACGCCGTTGACTGTCAGTGAGTTGCTTCCAGTCAACATGCCCGAAACAGATTGTTTTTTCATCTGTACATTTCCGTTTTATACCATTTTAAATAGAGTATGGTTTGGGTGCTTCTGAGTAATTCCAGGAAAAAGACGAGAAAAAGGCATTTTAGTGTAATCCAGTCATCACGTTGTAATTTTCCGGCTGATTATCTAATCATCCTGAAATCAACGCTAGAATATCATTATATCTCGTCGCATACATGAAATGGCCCTCGCTCCCCCCCCCCCCCCCCCCCCCCCCCCCCCACCGCAGTCAACGGTAATAAGCACATACACCTACACACAGATAGCTTTGATCGTGGTAGAAAGAAATATCAGATCAACGCAAGGTTTCATATATAGAGTCCTTACCTGGTATCTGATGTAATGCAAAAAAAGAATCCAATTATCTGATCGCCATTCCAGTTATCCACAGCGATCATGTCCCCGACATTACCGAGCGTTACACATGGACGGGTGGGCGGGGTTAGTATTCCATGCCGTCGTTGTAAAGGCCTGGCCTGAGTATTTAAACCCTGCCCGCACGGCTCAGATCGGCTCATAAAACACACCAGCCCATTTCCAATGGAATGCAATAGCTCTGCAAGGTAGTAGAGGGCGGTGTTGACCGTCTGCCAGCTCAGACAGAGTCTGAAGGGTATACAGAGGCTGCAGCTATGAATTATGAATAGATATAGCGAATAAACGAAATAACGATCCCAAAAAACGAGTTAACTGGCGGGCAATAACGAGTATACTCGTTTTTGGCGCAGAACCAGTTAAGAGGTTAAATTCCAAAATATGCTTGGACATGTGGGATATTTGTGGATATCCTGATGAAGAATGTCTCAGTCAACCGAGGCTTGGATAATAACAAGGTTTATTAACCAAACAGATAGAATACATAGAGAGAATGGCTGAGGCTCTCGCCCCAGGTGATCAGCTGAAATTACCCAGGTAAGAAGCCTGGATAGATCTCAAGAGGAGATCTATATAGTTAACAGGGGGGGTGTGGTCCCATTTGATAGGTCAGATGGGGGGGGGGGGGGTACAGGTAATGGGGACACAGGGGAGGGGAGTGTCTTATTCCACAGAGAGGGGGGGGGCACAGGTAAGGGGATATAGGGGAGGGGACTATATTTACATGAGAACATACATATTATACCACAATACTCACTTTTCTTTCTTATAATGTGGGTGAGATTAATGTATAATATACCAGGATTGTTTGGAACAGGTAAAAGTGAAAATAGAAAACAATTAAAATAGTTAAAAATAGAATTATTTACATACATGATTCATGACATGATCGACTGGACTGCGGTCTGTGTTATTTTGATATCAGAGATGTGGGAATAGATATCACCCTTTTCTTTTATTAATCGCTCAAAATACCTATATCAATGAGTGGTTCTCATCTCTGATATCAAACAACAATTAACATAATCATTAGAAGCTATCGCTGTGCAAATATCTTGGCATATCTTCAGTCGTTCATGTCGTGACTCTGGGGAGCTAATGTGATCGTTGTGCATACAGGCATCGTAATAAACCAATTAAATACATGCACTGTCTGTGTGGTCAGAGTGCACAGGGTAAAAAAACAAAATTGTGTTCATAATTATTAGGAATCGGATTTACACATAAGGCTAATGTGTACAAAAACATTTTAACAACCGTTAACCTGGTGGTTAATAAAACTAACATGATTGATTATGGGAAACTGTTCACAAATATATATATATTTTTGCACATTTTGTGATGATTCTTGATGAAATTACTTAGGATCCAGTTGTATTTAATCTGAGTTTGAGTGTCACTTTCATCTGTGATTGCCTCAGCTTTGTTGGTCTTTACTTAGAATCAGGCAATTTTCTCCATTTCTTCTCTATAAATGAGGAGATAAAACGTCTTATGCATCGCTTCTGTATGTAATTCTAGTGCATATACTATCAATGGTTCACCATACAGGTGCAAAACAACGTTACATGTCCTCTTCTATGAGAGAATAAAACAACTGATTCTTTCTTGTCTGACAATACAATTTTGTAATCTAAGTAATTCTTATGTGATGTAATGTGATCATGTGGTCACTTCTTCCTTCAGCAATACATTTTAGCTCATTATTACTAACCATTGTTAATGCTTTCTCATTGATTTCTTTTCATCACATCCCTAGTTCATCGTTTTGCAGATACATACAATTGTGTGAAAAGTTTCCTGCTTGTGAAGGTATTAATCTGAATGATGTTGCGTCGTTGTTGACAAGGTGTTCTCTGTCGGTCGTGTGGCAGGGCCAAACAGTAACACATAAAAATTAAATAAATACATACAATAGACATTACCTTAGTGGCTAATGTGTCAAAATAAAATTGAAAATCGTTAACCTAGTGGTTAATATAAAAGGTGATTATGATAATCGTTATGCATTGTTCTGTGGTCAAAACAAACTTGGTGTCTTGGAACAATCCAACTGGTTCTGCCCTGTTTAACAATACCATTTTGCAATGTGTCTCTGTGATCATTTCTCATTGTCATTATAAAATTACAGTTCTTGTTTGTGAATCTGACAGTTGCTGTGAAGTGTTGATCATCTGTTCTCGGTCGGGGATGTGTCCTTCTGTGGTGACCTGCTGTGTGTTGAACGTATCGTACATTCAGTTGATGTTTCTGTGAGCCTGTCGTGTGGCAGTAAGACAGTAAAAAGTAAATAAATACATAACATTTTTGGACCATGTGTATTCAGAAGTCTCTTGGTCCACATGTCTCATTTGCTATGTGTCTCTTCTTGACGATGCAGTCGGGAATATTCACTGGTCGCCGTCCATTCCCTATCAAGGGTCACTTGTCTGCGCTGCTCTCCATCACCACCACATGTCTGCCACTTGGTCACGCTTGGCCCCCATCAGGCCCAGAGACATGGTGGTCAGGGCGTTTTTGAATGTGTTGTGCTGGTTTCGCTGTCCTCTCCTCGTCATTGCGGTACCACTTGATGGAGGGCGAGGGCCCGCCGGTGTAGTGGCTAGTCAGTAGGACGCTCTTTCTCACACGGATGACAATCTTGTCATGGGAATCCACCTTGATGGTCGGGGACTTCAGTTCCCGTTTGCAGGTGATGGGTTTGTTTCTTCAGGTGGCGCTTGCGAACGAAACTCTTCCGGCACATGTTGCATTTGTACGGCTTCTCTCCCGAGTGGACCCCCCTCTGGTGCTCCTTCAAGTTAGCCGCGGTTACAAAGCACTTCGCACACTGTGTGCATCGATGGGGCTTGTCCCCTACTACCCCCACGGCGTGGGTCTTCTGGTGTTGCTTGGGGCTGGACGCGGTGGCGAAGCCTTTACGACGGGGCTTGTCCCCGGCCCCCGCGGCGTGGGTCTTCTGGTGCTTCTTCAGATGCCTCCTGCGTACAAAGCTCTTCCTACACTGGGTGCACTTGTACGGCTTGTCATCCGAGTGCATCTTCATGTGTTCTCTGTGAGAGATGGCCGCCGCGAAGCTCTTGCTACACTCGGAGCACTGATGGGGCTTCTCCGGCATCTGGTGAGACTTGAGGTTGAAGGCGTCGATGACGCCCTTGCCGACCATCTCGACCCCGGTGGGGGCGTACGCCTTTTCTTTCGTGTGGATTTTCATGTGCTGCTTGAGGCTGGCCTCCACGGCGAAGCTCTCGCCACAGTGGACACAGATGTACGGGTTGATGTCCTTGTGGATCTCAAAGTGCTGGTGGAGGTCGGCGATGCTTCCAAAGATCTCGCCGCACTCGCTGCACTCCAGGCCGTGGGTCTCGTGGATCACCATCCCGCTGTCCGACTCCACGATCAGCTCCCCGCCGTGGTCCGACAGAGCCACGTTAGACTCCGTCTTGATCTCGGTCTGTCGTGGTCATGCAGTGCCGGGGTGGAGGCCGTCAAAAGGTTGATCTCCTCTTCGTCAGTGTCTCCTTGGTCAGTCTCCTTCGTGGTCCTCTGCTCCACTTTCTTGGGGATGTCTGTGGGCTGGGTTGGATGGTTCTCCCACGGTTGTTGTCGTCGCCTCTGGTTGTGTCCGCAGCTTCGTGGTTCAGGTCACGCGTCGTCTCACTCGTCCTGTCCTTCTCATCAATTCGTGATCTGAGGGTGATAAACACTGCCTTAGAAAACTCCTCACATAAATGATTCAACGCCTTTCTGCTAAAGTGGAAAATCATTTTGGGATTAATTCAATTCATTGTAAATAAAATCACTTAATTGACAATAGGAAATGCAAGCCAATTGCATTAGCAGTGATTCTTTACGTCAAGAAGGTCACATTCACTACAATTTTATCAGATTTTGTATCTAACTAGATCTTACAGCATTAGGCTTTAAATAAAATTTGTAAATGAATGGCCAAAGTTTTGAATCAGATAAAATAGCTCCTTGTCTTCATATTCTGATGGTCTTAAATTGAAGTTGATCTTACCTCAGGCCGCGTACGATGGTGTGCTTCTTCAAGATACTTACCTCGCCATGACTTCTCGGTTGTTCTTCACATCTCAGTGTGGCTCATCATAGCATAGCATGGGGAAAAAACATAAAATCTAGGTAGCCAGTTAATTTTGACAATCATTTCTTATCATCTAACCCTAACTAACCTTACTGTCATGCATTTGTCCTAATAAACTAATCTACACTGTAGCACTCAACACTTTGATGACCATTGTTACTCAGCTGATAGAGGTGTGCCTTGCCTGATGTCCTGTCGTACAGAACCTGTGAGTCGCTTTGGATAAAAGTGTCAGCTAAATGATCAATGTTGTTGATATCTTGTACATTTAGATAATTGTGCTGCAATTTTGGTGGTTGATAATTTTGCAGTCATGGAAAGTATTAGTTGTTAAAAGAATAGTCTAAGGAATAGTCATGCATGTTATTGGTTATAAACAGAGAATAGAAGGAGGGGATTGTAAGTAGTTGTTTTCATCATTAATCTTTCATCTCAGGCACTTCTCTAATTCATGTGTCTTTTGAAAAGAGATGATGAAAACGACTGGTTAGTTATTGTTAGTATGGGAGTTAGGTAGATTTTCATAACTGCAAATTCATCACCGGTGTCTAATTCATGTTAATTAAGTGGTTCTCTGTTGTCATCCACCGCCAGGTGAGTTCATCAAGTCTGTGGTCACGAGTGTAGGCATTTGCATTGCTTTGTCTCCCAAGTGCCCACTCTGAAGAATTTACATGTGGGTATTTGGATGTAGATTTGTTCCAAATGGTCAATCGATTGTCTCTCAGCTCTGCACTGTCTCTCGGTTGACATGCAAATTGTTGGATTTTCTGTCTTTTGTGATACAATTTGGGTGTAGTCATTCACTGTTTTGCATCTCGCCTCAGAGCCAGATCTGTAAATACAAACACATGTTAATTTTCCACTCTTTTCTAAGACCATCTGTTCTCCTTGATTGTCTGTGAGCTTAACAAAACATCAGCTATTTCTCATCCATCCTGTCCTAGGATGTAATGATAGTGTTTATCATTTATCAATCATATCGCATATGTACACAAGCATCATATGAATGTGGACCCACACATTTTGAATCATGTTTAAAATGTCTTACAATGGAAAGGGCTAGTTATCTTTCATTGGTTCTTTAGATAAACACATTAACTCAAGTGAATATAACCTAAACATCTTACTTTTAAACATGATCTATGTTGTTTGTGCCCAAGTTTTTCAACATTGAAAGCTTATAAAGTCTAATCTAACGCTGTTTATGTGGACTACAAGGTACGCCCACAGATGTATTATAATTCTGAAACAGACATTGTAATTAGCTTTATGTGACTTATAATGTGTAAATTAAAGCAACATAAACACTCAAGTGATCTGAGATAGTTGTAATTTACTGTAACTGAGATGATAGTTGTGTACCACAAACAGTACTGAATTTGCAAATCTGGTATGTCATAAATGTACAGATGTAGCAGTACTGACTATCTGTATGTCATGTATGTCATAATATGTTCTGATAAATAGAAAATGGGGGACCCTGATGTAAACAAGACTAAAGTCTCTCTCTGGTCTGCATCCCCTTAACAATTGTGTGTATTGAGCTGTACTGTATTGTACCCATTCTGCAATCTGTTAATAAAGTTTTCAATCAATCAATCAAAGCATCTATATTTATGATTTTCATACTCACCGGGGAAAGCTGCAATGTTCGGTTCGTTTCTCCGGTGGTCTGGGATGGTGCAACCTGCATCTCGCCACTGCAACTCAACATTTTCCAATGGCAGCGCGCACATATATATACAAATAAAACATATACTACACATGGATTTCACGCACCCTTGGCCTTGGGCACATTACACTTTACGTTCGCTTATGGATAGTTTAATATAAAATAATAACTTCACGGCGCGCATAGCGTGACGTCATCGCTCCATGCGACGTTCGTGTGTTCTCATTCGCCTCGGAAATAACGCTTTGCAATTCATACAGTATTTTTTTTTCCACGAGCTCTCAATAGCCTGGAATTCCTATACCAGCGTTTTGTTACCGAATGAACGCGTCTGTGCATATGTGAAACGTAAACAAACTGAAACGATAAAACTATACTTCCCCAAATGGCCGTTCCCGTGGGCCGGTGTTCTGCGGAATCCGGAAATTACTATCCTAGTTTGTTCCCGTGAACTGCACTTCAATGTTATTCTTTGTATAACGGTAACTCGTCTCTCAATGCTCGTCGCGCTATCCGCAGCCGGTTCTTGACTCAATAAAGCAACGCGACGGGTCCTATAATACTTGTGCACATACAAACGAGACTTAAACAGACAAACAAACATTAATACATATAAGTTAACGTGTGTGTATATCTGACTGTATTGGATCGCTTTACGTTTAGTCGGCCAACATCTGTTGCGACAAGGCATTAATACCCTTGATATATAACTACACATCGTTATTAAAATCATAACGACCGAACCTGACTTCGAAATTTACCAGCGATATATTAGATTATATATACCTTTTAATCATACTCTCGGCCTCTTAACCCGCGACTAACGTCCTGTTTAATGTACTTTCCGCGACTGATGTCCCGTTTAATGTACATTTACGTACTCCCGGGACATCGCGTAATCATGTACTAACTAGGACATCGCGTGATCATCTTCCCGCTATCTGTATTGATCAATTGGTTAATTTAATCCAAAATACATCGTTTTCAGGAAATGGAAGAGATTGTGAGCTTAGTTTGAGGTTGAAACAATGAATATTATGACGCTACTCTGGTAATTTCTAATTATGATTCTATCAGCTTCTCGGTCCTACTTCCCGCCTCTTTGCAAAGGAATCACAGAACGTTTTTAACAGAGTAGCGTTTTCCAAGGATATCACATCATAATAAGCTCACGTATCTATTTTGTTGCCTATATTTTTAGTCTGCATCAGCTAGACTAGGGGTAGCAATCCAACAACCTGTGTGTGCCTTAGCTTTTGGTCGGCTCTCCGACTCGACCAGGAATAGCACTTCAACCTTTGTGCCTAAACTTTTGGGAATAGCACTATAACCCATCCTCTCAGAACCTCCTGATAAGGACCCAGGTGCACGCGCGCCCTGGTAACGATTCTCAATACAGATCAGATATATTAATGCACATTATTCTACTCAGCCATGATCTCAATATTGGACAACATTCTGTAATATTCACCTGGCACAGAGAAAAGCGGGAAGTTTTTTAATTCCTTTCCATAAATGTTTGGTCGACCAGTCTATATACTCACTTTTCTCTGTATAGATGAAACGATACAGCATGCCGGGAGGACGCAAAAAGTCTGTCACAAGTTCGTAGACGCCAATTGTGGGATATTTGTGGATATCCTGATGAAGAATGTCTCAGTCAACCGAGGCTTGGATAATAACAAGGTTTATTAACCAAACAGATAGAATACATAGAGAGAATGGCTGAGGCTCTCGCCCCAGGTGATCAGCTGAAATTACCCAGGTAAGAAGCCTGGATAGATCTCAAGAGGAGATCTATATAGTTAACAGGGGGGGTGTGGTCCCATTTGATAGGTCAGATGGGGGGGGGGGGGGGTACAGGTAATGGGGACACAGGGGAGGGGAGTGTCTTATTCCACAGAGAGGGGGGGGGCACAGGTAAGGGGATATAGGGGAGGGGACTATATTTACATGAGAACATACATATTATACCACAGACACATATCAAGGATATATATATTTGATTATTTGAATATTTGATTATGGTATATCTATGTCTTATGAAGTTTATTGTGAGCTATGAACTAAAGATATGGAGGAGACGCTGCTCTTTGTATCCATGAAGTATTGTTTGTTACTGTTTTACTGTTTCACCCCCTACTGTTATGGTCATCATGTGCTATTATCATGTTTGTGTTGCAACAACGTGGCCAACCATCTTTTGTAAAACGAACTGTCTCGATATCTCATGCATTATTATACTATTATACATACTTGTAGTTATGTGGACATAAATAAATCATTCAAATACGTGTGTTCAAGTTCGAATAACGTTCAAGTTCTTTATTTGGCAAATACACAACAATACAGGGGCATTGCAGGACATGTTTGTGTTTCGAGCTCAGATTGCACATTAAGAAACAACAATGTGTGTGTGTGTGTGTGTGTGTGTGTGTGTGTGTGTGTGTGTGTGTGTGTGTGTGTGTGTGTGTGTGTGTGTTGTGTGTGTGTTGTGTGTGTGTGTGTGTGTGTGTGTGTGTGTGTGTGTGTGTGTGTGCGTGCGTGCGTGCGTGCGTGCGTGCGTGCGTGCGCGTGTGTGTGTGTGTGTGTGAGTGAGAGAGTGAAAGCATGAACATCAGTGATCCATGTTAAAAACCCATGAAACGTCTCACAAGCTGCTAATGCAACAGACCTTGTGGGCCAGACACCAGTTTGATTGACGTTTGATTGACATCCTAAAGTACCTATCACGTTGGGGGACGTGCTGCAGGACAGAATGGAACGGTAGTTTGGACGCTCCGTGTGCAGCGTGACTTAACTCACAGAGCGAGTGTGTTTTCACGGAAGATAGTTCATATGAAAATGAGAATGAAATAAAAATAAAAATGTCTGGTGATTCTTTTGGCAAATATATAGTGAGAACTAGTTGCAAACAAAATGGATAAACTGGAGGAAACAATATTTGTTGTATGTGATGTTTTATGCCTGTGCCGTTATCTCTGTCTAAATATCACATCATCTATCTTATCATCTAGATATGTTCTC
>NW_028173362.1:0-21554 GCF_963971535.1 Notolepis coatsorum | reverse complement strand
CCCCACCCTCTCCATTTGTCTCTCTCTCTCTCTCTCTCTCTCTCTCTCTCTCTCTCGTTCTCACTCTCTCTTTCTCTCCACCCTCCCTGTCTCTCTCTAACCCCCACCCTCTCCATTTGTCTCTCTCTCTCTCTCTCTCTCTCTCTCTCTCTCTCCTCTCTCTCTCTCTCTCTCTCTCTCTCTCTCTCTCCCCCCCTCTATCTCTCTCTTTCTCTCTCTCTATCTCACTCTCACTTTCTTTCTCTCTCTCTCCCTGTCTCTCTATCTCCACCCTCCTCTCTCTCTGCCTCCCCCCTCTCTCTCTCTCCCTGTCTCTCTATCTCCACCCTCCCTCTCTCTCTGTATCCCCCCTCTCTCTTGCTCCCTGTCTCTCTCTCTCTAAACCCCCACCCTCTCCATTTGTCTTTCTCTATCTCCCCTATCTCTCCCCCTCTCTCTCTCTCTTTTTCTCTCTCTATCCACCAATACCATCTCCTTTGTCTCTCTCTCTCTCTCTCTCTCTCTTTCTCTCTCTCTCTCTCTCTCTCTCTGTTGTTGTTGTTCTGGCAGCATCAGGCCTCTGCCCCTCGTACACTGCCACACGTGCCCACCTGGGAGCTGCCCGCTCCAGCCGCAGTGTGACTCTGCTGGCCGCTCTAAGCATGCTCTGCCGCAGCGGTTGGAGGTTAATTACCTTGCTCAAGGGCACCTCGGCGCTATTTGTAGTCCTGTGGAACTTGTGGGCTCATGGGGGTAGTTAGCACGGTACTGTAAGATACATAGGAGGGACATTTCCTTGTCGTTAAGAGAAGGGAGAGTGTTGCCCTGTTGTAACAGTGGCTTTTGAACCAGATATTTATTGAATGTCTTTCTCTCCTCTCCTTCTCTTCTTTCCTCTCTTTCTCTCCCTCTCTCTCCTCCTTCTTTTTTTCCCTCTCTTCTTCTCTCCCTCTCTTTCCCTTTATCTCCCTTTGTCCGTCTTTTCTTCTTCTCTCTTTCTCTCCTCCCTCTGTTCTCTTTCTCTCTCTCTTCCCTCTACCACCCTCCCCCTATCTATCTCTCTATCTTTCTCTCTAACCCCCTCTCTCTCCCTCTCTCTCAATCTCTCTATCTCTCTCCTCTCTCTCTGCCTCCCTCTCTCTCTCCCCCCCTCCCTCTCTCCCCCCTCCCTCTCTCCATCTCTCTCTCTCTCCCCCTCCCTCTCTCTCTCTCCCCCCCTCCCTCTCTCCCCCCTCCCTCCCTCTCTCTCTCTGCCCCCCCTCCCTCTCCCCCTCCCTCTCTATCCCCCCCCCCCTCCCTCTCTCTCTCTCCTCTCCCTCTCTCCCTCCTTCTCCCCCCCATCCCCCCTCTCTCCCCCCCTCCCTCTCTCTCTGCCTCCCCCCTCTCTCCCCCCCCTCCCCCCCCCCCCCCCTCCCCCCCCCCAGCAGACGGGTGATAAGACCTCCAGCCACTCCAGCAGCAACACTCTGTCCAGCAACGCCTCCAGCAACAACAGTGACGACAACAAGCACTATGGCTCCGGGGACCTGATGATGGACCCGAGACGGGGGGCCTCACCTACGTCAAGGGGGCCTCCACGGACAGCGGCATCGACACCAACCCCTGCGTGGGGCCCCCCGGGGCCCGCATGCTGCTGCAGGGCCGCGCCGGCGACCAGGGGGGGCACCAGTGGGCCGAGGACGGGGGGTCGGAGGAGGAGCACGGGAAGCTGTACCTCCCGCAGGGCTACGCCTCCGCCATCTTGGTGGGTCACGGGACCGAGGGCAGCGTCGGAGACCTGAGTGAAGTCTCCTCCCACTCCAGGTACGATGAGCGCCGTCTTTACAGTACGTTACAGTCTATTTACTGTACTTTACACTGTCTGTATAGTACTTTACACCGTCTTTACAGTACTTTACACCGTCTTTACAGTACTTTACTGTGTCTTTACAGTACTTTACAGTGTATTTACAGTACTTTACTGTGTCTTTACAGTACTTTACTGTGTCTTTACAGTACTTTACACCGTCTTTACAGTACTTTACACCGTCTTTACAGTACTTTACACTGTATTTACGGTACTTTACACCGTCTGTATAGTACTTTACACCGTCTTTACAGTACGTTACAGTGTATTTACAGTACTTTACACCGTCTGTATAGTACTTTACAGTGTATTTACTGTACTTTACACTGTCTGTATAGTACTTTACACCGTCTTTATAGTACTTTACACCATCTTTACAGTACTTTACACTGTATTTACAGTACTTTAAAGTGTATTTACAGTACTTTACACTGTCTTTACAGTACTTTAAAGTGTATTTACAGTACTTTACACTGTCTTTACAGTACTTTAAAGTGTATTTACAGTACTTTACACTGTCTTTACAGTACTTTAAAGTGTATTTACAGTACTTTACACTGTATTTACAGTACTTTAAAGTGTATTTACAGTACTTTACACTGTCTTTACAGTACTTTAAAGTGTATTTACAGTACTTTACACTGTATTTACAGTACTTTAAAGTGTATTTACAGTACTTTACACTGTCTTTACAGTACTTTAAAGTGTATTTACAGTACTTTACACTGTATTTACAGTACTTTAAAGTGTATTTACTGTACTTTACACCGTCTTTACAGTACTTTAAAGTGTATTTACAGTACTTTACACTGTCTTTACAGTACTTTAAAGTGTATTTACAGTAGTTTACTGAGTCGCTGACGAAATGTTCTCTGCACCTCCCATCCCGTCGTCCTTCCCCCCCCAAGGGAAGCCGGGAGCAGACAAGGGCTGCGGCGTGGGGGCCACGCCCGGGGACCAATCCAAGTGCTCCTGTCCGTCTTCGTCAGGGACGCGACAGCGTTAGCGATCTGTTGTTGTGCATGTTTTTCCATTGGGTTTCTCTTATCGGGCAGGGAAACCCTTGCGAGCACAGAGGGGGAGAACATGCAAACTCCACACAGAAAGGCCCGGGAGATACCCCACCTGGGTACCTGGCGACACTGCAACCTGGTCCCCAAGCGGGAATCGAACCCATGACCTTCTAGCTGTGAGGCGACAGTGTTAGGCCCAGTCCACACGATCACGGGTATTTTTGACACCGTTTATTTTTTGTAATTATTAAAAAGAAAAAAAACTTTGTCCACACGACTGGTTTAAACCCCGCACCGAGTGACGTCTAGGTTTCACAAATAGAAAGAAGGGACACCTTTCATAGAGGGTGCGCGAAGCGCGAGCGAGAAAAAATTTGAGCGTTTTATGGGCATGAGTTATTTTTTTGGGTTTGAGTTTAGTCACTTATTATACTGGGCATCTCTCCAGACCCCTCTGGGCAGAGCCTGAGGTGTGGTCAGAAAATACCGACCCCTCCCCACTCGACTGCAGCAGCCCACACATCCAATCAAAACCAAAAATGTAAACACAGTGAAATACCAAGCAGGGCTCTTTTGCCCGGAGGTTTGAGGGACTTACGGATTTACTACCTTATTAAGTCAATTACATTAAGCACGTTTTAGGTTATCGTGGAACGAGTGGACTTTCTTTAAAAAACCAGCAACGTTACTTGACTTATAACATCTTTTGAAATAGCCGCACATTATTCTGAAGACCAGATTAAAAGGTCTCGCTGAGGTCGGTGTGTTTTGCAGTGAGCCTGGAGGTACCTATAGCAGTGGGGGGGGCTACATCACACCAGCCCCCCCAGCCTGGGGGGGGTCCAGCTGGGAGGGAGGTGGGCCTGTCAGCGCCGGGGCTTAGCCCTGCAGCCACTGAGCAGTCCGGCTCTTTTGAAGTAGAATGGGTATCTGTTCTTCCAATATGTGGGATTACGTCGTTCGCCCCTTAATGTTCACATCGTTGAGCTATTCATGAGGCGTCGGGAGGCCTGTAACCTGTCTGGCAGGTTAACCCTAACCTTGACAGAGCGAGGGGCCATGGACAGGACACACGGCGTTGCAGATGTGAAGCGTTTCATCATCATTATCTTTTCATAAGAGGCCAGCTTATGCCCTTATTAGGGCTGTCACCGAGACTAAGGGTTTGTATAGTCGACTTTGATTGGCCAAAATTTGCCGATAGTTGACTGGTAGTCGACTACCCCCCTGAATGCCAAAAAAAGAAAAAAAATATATATACTGTATATATATATTTTTTTTATCATTCCATTTGGGCTGTGGGGGGTGCTTAATGTCTGAAGGAGTCGACTGAAGGCTTCTTGTCCTCTGCAAAAGCATGCAATTGGTCCACTGATGGATACATCTTGATATTTGTCTAGTCTAGTGTGTTCATTAGACGGGTGAAAATCCTCTTTCAGTGCCTCTGTGCCTGTTTTCGTAGGCAGTTATCCTCGCCGGTATGCGCGCCATTAGCGTTAGCCGCGCTTCTAGGCCTCTTTTGCTTTTGGAAAGAACGATAAAAGAAAAAAATTATAATAATTATTATTATTATCCTTGTTTTTTTTTATTCGACTAAGAGGTTGGCAGTGGACTGCGGCTCCTTTCGATCGATTATTCGACTATTCGACTAGTCGAGGTCAGCCCTATACCTTATACACTGTACTTAAACAAATAACTTATTTGGAACGATTGTTTGCTATTTTATTTAAATTATGTTTATAAGTTGCGGTCGGGGGGGGGGGGGGGCACAGCCCCCAGTCCACCCCCTTGTTGCGACTCTGCCCTGATGTATATTCTATGCAGTATTTCACAACGTCCCATCCTTACAGGTCATTGGACCATTTTCCAGGTGACTAACCCACTCAGTATCTATTCCAGGACATCCGTCACAGCGGAGCAAAGAGTCACTGTGTTTGAAGTAGAATATTTTTTTGTTGTTGATATGATAATGGGTTCATATTGCCTCGATCTGTTCACCCCGTTGCCATGCTGTGTGAGACAGGTGCGAGACAGGTGTGAGACAGGTGTGAGACGGGTGCGTCTGCTCAAGGATGTCATTCAGAGAGGAGGAGCAAGGAGAGTCTTACCTTGTCTCACTTTCCAAATGTTAATTGAAACTGCAACTAACCATTTTCTTGCTGGAATGTCCCGTCTCTGAACTGTGTCGTGGAATTCTAGAACTCTTATGGCTTTCTTTCAATGCATTCTCCTACACAGAGAGTTGGTTGACGTCCCACTGTCAAACATCTCTTGTGAAAACAGCAGGATGTAAACTAACCGGCGCTTGCTATAATAATTAATATTATTTTCCCTTAACATATTGAATAAATAAATATTTATGTTTTCTATAAATAAGGACCGAAAATCTGTTGAAAAAGGTTATATCATTCAATTTCACAGCGTCTGTGCAGCCTTGTTTATTCGCTGTGTCCATGGAAACGATGATGAACGCAGCTGTAAAAAAGATAGTTTCCTCGGACATGAAACTATAGACTGTTTACTTTTCATAACTCATGAATGTTCAAACAAGCTCAATTTTGGGTTATTGGTGATACTCTGTATACACACGATTCAAAGTTATAGCCGCATTTCCGACAACATTTTTGTCGCGGAGGTTCGGATTTGGTACAAATGTTTGCCCTCTTGTTGGGCTTGAGAGGTTTTTAGCAGGCTGTGACCTCCAGGAGGCCTGATTACTTTTACCAACGGATTTCCAGTTCCGCGTTCGCGTTCTGCGCTCTGATTGGCCACCGACGTTTCTGGTCGCGCCAATCGTGTGACGCCTGTTTCTATCACCGGTTAAGCTTAGGCACTCTTTCGAAGTTGGTTAAGGTTAGAGTTTGTCTTAGAGCAGGGCGATAGAACGCCAGCCCTGATTCCAAACTCTAACCTTAACCAACTTCAAAAGAGTCGCCGCCTAAGCTTAACCAGTGATAAACTAGGCGTTAGGTAGTTTGCAGGCTGTTCGAGGCGCAAATGGGCGCGTCACGCGATTGGGCGCACATGTCACATGACCAGAAACGTCAGTGGCCAATCAGATTGCACGAGAAACGTCAGTGGCCAATCAGATCGCAGAACGCGAACGCGGAACTGGAAATCCGTTGGTAAAAAACTAGACGCCTCCAGGAGCAAAGGTGGGCTCTGCGTAGGACTGTGCTCTCACTGGCCGGCAGCCATTGTTACGTCATGAATGAATGAATGAATGAAAACTTTAAAAAAAATTTAATATGAAATGGACACCACAGCTACATTGGACCAGTCACACAGTGGACAGACCAGATGTGTTGTTGTGCGTATTTATAGCACGATTGCACGTTTTCAACACCAGTCCATCGAGGCTTTTCTACAAGATGTAATAAAATGAACAGTACAATACAGAATTAAAATCACAAATCAGAACCAAAAACCAGTCCGCGTCTACGTCACGTGAGCGCCGCTGCCGCTTCATCATCATCAGCAGCACGTTGTGAGTTGTTCTTCCAATCCCTTAAAAAACGCCCCTGACAGGGGGTTGATTTGGGACAGTGAGTGAGTTCCCCGGTGACCTTCTTCAATCGGTCGGATTAGAACCTCTGCTTCGTTGTTGCTGTTCAGTCTTTGGGGTTTTGGGGGAAAAGAGAAAAAGCCCACACCGCTGATTTGATGAAAGTGAACTGACCTTCCGCCTCCTCGCCCTGTGGTCCTCTCCACTCCTCCTCGTCGTCCCCGTCGTGACGTAATGGACTCTGACACTCCGACGCTAACGGGACAGACAGTGGAACGGCGCGGGGGGGGGGGGGGGGTCGGTTCTAAGCCGCGGCCCAGATGGTCCCTCGAGCTAAACCTCGGACCTTGATGTATGAGAGGGTTTTCGGGGGGGGGGGGGGGGTTGGGTTTTGCCGAAGTTATCCAGCTTAGAATTGTACTTTTATGTTGGAAGCTGGTGATTCCCCCGGATCTCGTTCTCACGTCTTTCTGCCACCGGACCTGTTGTTCGTCTTTCTGCCCTACTGGACCTGTTGTTCGTCTTTCTGCCCACTCACTGGACCTGTTGTTCGTCTTTCTGCCCTACTGGACCTGTTCGTCTTTCTGCCCACTCACTGGACCTGTTGTTCGTCTTTCTGCCCTACTGGACCTGTTCGTCTTTCTGCCCACTCACTGGACCTGTTGTTCGTCTTTCTGCCCACTCACTGGACCTGTTCGTCTTTCTGCCCTACTGGACCTGTTGTTCGTCTTTCTGCCCACTCACTGGACCTGTTCGTCTTTCTGCCCTACTGGACCTGTTCGTCTTTCTGCCCTACTGGACCTGTTGTTCGTCTTTCTGCCCTACTGGACCTGTTCGTCTTTCTGCCCTACTGGACCTGTTGTTCGTCTTTCTGCCCGCCCGGACCTGTTGTTCGTCTTTCTGCCCTACTGGACCTGTTCGTCTTTCTGCCCACTCACTGGACCTGTTGTTCGTCTTTCTGCCCTACTGGACCTGTTCGTCTTTCTGCCCGCTGGACCTGTTCGTCTTTCTGCCCTACTGGACCTGTTGTTCGTCTTTCTGCCCGCCCGGACCTGTTCGTCTTTCTGCCCACTCACTGGACCTGTTGTTCGTCTTTCTGCCCTACTGGACCTGTTCGTCTTTCTGCCCTACTGGACCTGTTCGTCTTTCTGCCCTACTGGACCTGTTGTTCGTCTTTCTGCCCGCCCGGACCTGTTGTTCGTCTTTCTGCCCTACTGGACCTGTTGTTCGTCTTTCTGCCCTACTGGACCTGTTCGTCTTTCTGCCCGCTGGACCTGTTGTTCGTCTTTCTGCCCGCCCGGACCTGTTGTTCGTCTTTCTGCCCGCCGGACCTGTTGTTCGTCTTTCTGCCCGCTGGACCTGTTGTTCGTCTTTCTGCCCGCCCGGACCTGTTGTTCGTCTTTCTGCCCGCCGGACCTGTTGTTCGTCTTTCTGCTCTACTGGACCTGTTGTTCGTCTTTCTGCCCGCCGGACCTGTTGTTCGTCTTTCTGCCCGCCGGACCTGTTGTTCATCTTTCTGCCCGCCCGGACCTTTTCCTATTTCTGCCCACCAGACCTGTTCGTCTTTCTGCCCTACTGGACCTGTTGTTCGTCTTTCTGCCCTACTGGACCTGTTCGTCTTTCTGCCCGCCCGGACCTGTTGTTCGTCTTTCTGCCCTACTGGACCTGTTTGTCTTTCTGCCCTACTGGACCTGTTGTTCGTCTTTCTGCCCGCCCGGACCTGTTGTTCGTCTTTCTGCCCACTGGACCTGTTTGTCTTTCTGCCCGCCCGGACCTGTTGTTCGTCTTTCTGCCCACTGGACCTGTTTGTCTTTCTGCCCGCCGGGCCTGTTGTTCATCTTTCTGCCCACTGGACCTGTTGTTCATCTTTCTGCCCGCCCGGACCTTTTCCTATTTCTGCTCACCAGACCTGTTCGTCTTTCTGCCCACCAGACCTGTTCGTCTTTCTGCCCGCCCGGACCTGTTGTTCGTCTTTCTGCCCGCCCGGACCTGTTGTTCGTCTTTCTGCCTGCCCGGACCTGTTGTTCGTCTTTCTGCCCGCCCGGACCTTCTTCACTGCTCGGCTTTTGTTGTCATTTGTTTTTGCGTGTTTTTCAAAGACAAAAATAAAAGTTACTTTTGAATTTTTTTTCCTTTTTGCTTTTTGATAATGTGTAACATTATCTCAAAGCTACTTTCACATGCCACTCTTTGAAGATGCTGTAAGTGTTATTTTATTTGTTAAAATAATGTGTTAAGTAGCTCTACATTCTGACGGCTATCACTGATATAGAGTGTCTGGTCAGTAACATGGGTCTCCCAGTCCCTCCACTATATCAGTGATGGCTGTTTACTGCAGAGCAGGAGGGACTGGGAGACCCATGTTACTGACCAGACACTCTATATCAGTGATGGCTGTTTACTGCAGAGTGGAGGGACTGGGAGACCCATGTTACTGACCAGACACTCTATATCAGTGATGGCTGTTTACTGCAGAGTGGAGGGACTGGGAGACCCATGTTACTGACCAGACACTCTATATCAGTGATGACCGTTTACTGCAGAGCGGAGGGACTGAGAGACCCATGTTCCTGACCAGACACTCTATATCAGTGATGACTGTTTACTGCAGAGCGGAGGGACTGAGAGACCCATGTTACTGACCAGACACTCTATACCAGTGATGGCTGTTTACTGCAGAGAGGAGGGACTGGGAGACCCATGTTACTGACCAGACACTCTATATCAGTGATGGCTGTTTACTGCAGAGTGGAGGGACTGGGAGATCCATGTTACTGACCAGACACTCTATATCAGTGACGACTGTTTACTGCAGAGCAGGAGGGACTGGGAGACCCATGTTACTGACCAGACACTCTATATCAGTGATGGCTGTTTACTGCAGAGCAGGAGGGACTGGGAGACCCATGTTACTGACCAGACACTCTATATCAGTGATGGCTGTTTACTGCAGAGCAGGAGGGACTGGGAGACCCATGTTACTGACCAGACACTCTATATCAGTGATGACTGTTTACTGCAGAGCAGGAGGGACTGTCAGACCCATGTTACTGACCAGACACTCTATATCAGTGATGGCTGTTTACTGCAGAGCAGGAGGGACTGTCAGACCCATGTTACTGACCAGACACTCTATATCAGTGATGGCTGTTTACTGCAGAGCAGGAGGGACTGGGAGACCCATGTTACTGACCAGACACTCTATATCAGTGATGGCTGTTTACTGCAGAGTGGAGGGACTGGGAGACCCATGTTACTGACCAGACACTCTATATCAGTGATGGCTGTTTACTGCAGAGCAGGAGGGACTGGGAGACTCATGTTACTGACCATACACTCTATATCAGTGATGGCTGTTTACTGCAGAGCAGGAGGGACTGGGAGACCCATGTTACTGACCAGACACTCTATATCAGTGATGACTGTTTACTGCAGAGCAGGAGGGACTGGGAGACCCATGTTACTGACCAGACACTCTATATCAGTGATGACTGTTTACTGCAGAGCAGGAGGGACTGGGAGACCCATGTTACTGACCAGACACTCTATATCAGTGATGGCTGTTTACTGCAGAGCAGGAGGGACTGTCAGACCCATGTTACTGACCAGACACTGTATATCAGTGATGGCTGTTTACTGCAGAGTGGGGGGACTGGGAGACCCATGTTACTGACCAGACACTATATCAGTGATGGCTGTTTACTGCAGAGTGGAGGGACTGGGAGACCCATGTTACTGACCAGACACTCTATATCAGTGATGGCTGTTTACTGCAGAGTGGAGGGACTGGGAGACCCATGTTACTGACCAGACACTCTATATCAGTGATGGCTGTTTACTGCAGAGTGGAGGGACTGGGAGACCCATGTTACTGACCAGACACTCTATATCAGTGATGGCTGTTTACTGCAGAGCAGGAGGGACTGGGAGACCCATGTTACTGACCAGACACTCTATATCAGTGATGACTGTTTACTGCAGAGCAGGAGGGACTGGGAGACCCATGTTACTGACCAGACACTCTGTATCAGTGATGACTGTTTACTGCAGAGCAGGAGGGACTGGGAGACCCATGTTACTGACCAGACACTCTATATCAGTGATGGCTGTTTACTGCAGAGCAGGAGGGACTGGGAGACCCATGTTACTGACCAGACACTCTATATCAGTGATGACTGTTTACTGCAGAGCGGAGGGACTGGGAGACCCATGTTACTGACCAGACACTCTATATCAGTGATGACTGTTTACTGCAGAGCAGGAGGGACTGGGAGACCCATGTTACTGACCAGACACTATATATCAGTCTTGTTCTGTTTACTGCAGAGCAGAGGGACCGGGAGACCCATGTTACTGACCAGACCCTCTATGTCTGTAATGGCTGTCGGAATGTAGAGATATTATTTTAACACGTATAGACCACTTGTTTTAACCAAAGGAAAACACCACTTACAGCATCTTTTTAATTTTGATCATTTGAGTTTTCCCATAATGCATCATGTCATTGTTTATGATTTGGGTCATCATCACTCTCGGGTCACACATGTTCTGCTCTCGCCGCTCGGCCCAGCGGGTCCCACCACTCGGGCAGCCCCCTGGCGCGCGGCGCCCGCTACTGCACCTCCGCCGACTCCTCCAAGGTCTACACCATCCCTCAGACCAGCAGCTCGGGGGCGGGGCCTGGGCCGGGGGCGGGGCCCTGCAGCCTGGAGGCTTGCGGACAGACCCGCCCACCACCACAGCCCGACGGCACACAGCAGCAGCCAATGGGCATCCATGAGGAGGCCGAGGATGCCCACTGCGCTGAGGAACATCACGCCATGTCAGAGTGTGGGTGAGTGTGTGTGCGCGCGTGTGTGTGTGTGTGTGTGTGTGTGTGTGTGTGTGTGTGTGTGTGCGTGTGTGTGTGTGGATGAGCTGATCATGCGTATGCGTGTGAGAAATCTGTGCACGTGGAGATGAGTGACTGTGCACGTGGAGATAGGTAATAAAATGTTATCTGAATATAAAATATGAGAAGAAATAAACAGTGGAAACAATATCATTAACTACAATAAACAAAGGTGCAGATGAGAGTCTGTGTGCGCTATTGGTTATATTATACGTTACAATAAATATAGGCAATACATTTTTTTGAATCTGAATACTATGAGTAAAAGTAAACAGTATCTGAATATATACTATGAGTAAAAGTAAACAGTATCTGAATATGTACTATGAGTAAAAGTACACGGTATCTGAATATATACTATGAGTAAAAGTACACGGTATCCGAATATATACTATGAGTAAAAGTACACGGTATCTGAATATATACTATGAGTAAAAGTACACGGTATCTGAATATATACTATGAGTAAAAGTACACGGTATATCTGAATATATACTATGAGTAAAAGTACACGGTATCTGAATATATACTATGAGTAAAAGTACACGGTATCTGAATATATACTATGAGTAAAAGTACACGGTATCTGAATATATACTATGAGTAAAAGTACACGGTATCTGAATATATACTATGAGTAAAAGTAAACGGTATCTCTGAATATATACTATGAGTAAAAGTACACAGTATCTGAATATATACTATGAGTAAAAGTACACGGTATCTGAATAATATACTATGAGTAAAAGTACACGGTATCTGAATAATATACTATGAGTAAAAGTAAACGGTATCTGAATATATACTATGAGTAAAAGTACACGGTATCTGAATATATACTATGAGTAAAAGTAAACAGGATACACAAGGTGCAGCTGTTTCCTGGCGACACCGGCTACACAAAACCGACAGCCGATAGAAACGACAAGCCCTTATTAAAAACCTAGATTGCCGTCACAAACACCGGCCCACTCCTCACGTCTCCTCTGTGGTTTATTGGTTGTCATCATCATCATCATCATCATCGCGCGGCTGAATGTACCGTAGCGCTCTGAGGCCAGATCCTCCGCTCCAGTAGCGGCCGTCCTCTTCCCCTGAGCCCCCCGTCCTGCTGTCGTACATAAACCGGCACTGATTGAAGCAGACGTCCACAATATAAACGAGCTGGAGGAAGCCGCAGACATAATACACTTGGCACGTGTCACTTGTTGTTATTGATCCGCGGCCGTGAAGGCAGGTCCCGGCAGACCGCCCACCCCCCCCCCCCCCCCGCCCGGGCTGGTTCGGGTCGAGGCCGATGGCTCGAACGGATCAGAATCTTCTCCTATACCGACACCCACACAGGAACACACTGGGATCCTTCTACATGCAGACTGGTGCAGGACGGCCTGTTCAAAACCAAGAGCGTTTATATTGGTTGGACTCTTTTTACAGGAGTGCCTTGTATTGTTGTCAAAAATATCGAAAAATCGATACATATCGATTCTGAATATTTAAAACTGTTTCAATACTCATTTCCAGAAATATCGATATTTAATTATTCATAAAAAATTACAAAAAAAATTATAAGGAAGTTGCATTGTTCATTTCAATACCTGTAATAGTACAGTAGTCCACACACACACACACAGTGCATTCGTTAAGTCCGAATATGACTGTAATACAAACAGTTCAGTTTGTCAGGTACCATGTTCTGCAATAAACATTTTTGAAGTGAGATGAACAGTTATTTTTAAATGTGTGATCTAAAGATAAACAAAGGGTTTTAAAAGTGTTATATTTATCTTCTCTTATAGTACCAGAGAGAAGCTGAGGAGAATCAACCAGCAACAAAAGCAAAATGTATATAAAAAACAAACAACATTTTTTTTTTTTTTACATTTTAAGATTGAACCGTTTTCCCTGTGGTATCGAAATATAGATACTTTTCAAGGTATCGTATCGAAGTTCGAAATTCCAGTATCGTGACAACACTAGTGCCTTGTTTGTTTGATTGTTAAAATCCCCAGTAGCTTTTGCATAACAGCAGTTATTCTTCCTGGGGTCCAATAACTGACATGGTGACAACACAGAAATATACATTCACACTCATCACAATATATAATAATAATAATAATAATAATAATAATAATAATAATAATAATAATAATAATAATAATAATAATAATAATAATAATAATAATAATAATAATTATAATAATAATAATAATAATAATAATAATAATAATAATAATAATAATAATAATAATAATAATAATAATAATAATAATAACTTTATTTGTATAGCACCTTTCATACAGGGGATTGCAGTTCAAAGTGCTTTACATCAGTAAGAAATAAGACATCAAATCTGTGTAAAAGAAGCAGCAAGAGCAAAGCATAAATTCGGATAAAATAATGCAGATATATGAATCAAATCATATCAGAAGAACCGCACGTTCCAATAGGCTTCTTGAATTTCTTGTAATCCGTTACAAAACATGATAACGGTCATATTATGTACCCAGCGGATAGTGGGGCGTAAAGATGAAAGTAAAAAATAAGTCAAATAATAGCAATGGTAAAATGAGCAGACATATAAAATCACAGTTTTTCACATTAGGATCTAACATCCCAACAGGCCACCTTGTTTATGGTTTGATTCAGTTTTAGTAGAATGTAAAAGACATGAATGATGAAATGAGCACATATGCTAGCAAGTGATGCTAAATATTGACAAAACACATAAATAAAATACTATAGATAACACACCTAAACAAAACAAAACTATTAGACAAAGCAAGTAGACATGGGCTCCGACTGAATCCATCTTAATCTAATTAATAGATAATAGATATAATTTAACAGAGATAGCCCATAATAACCTTACTCCCCGATGATGGCGTCACAGCGAACATTCGAGCGCCCGCGTTGAAAAACCTCAACGGAACATTCAAATGCGAGAAAAACCAAAGAAGTGATAATTCGGTACAGTTCCACCCACCACCACCCAAAACAATAACCTCAGGTGGTGGTAGAGCTGTAGCTTCCAGTCAGGCTCGTTGAGGTTATTATCTTCCACGCAGAGGAGAAACGTCAGTGTTGACAGACATGATAAGACGTGACGGCGGGACAATGCAGACCGACGCAACAAGGACGAGGGTGGAATGGGCGGCTAGGTGGTGTAGTGGGCAAGGCACTCGCCACCAATGTGGAGACGCTGGATTCGCGTGTTCGAATCCAGCTCTCCACATTGTTTTCAGTTTAGCTGGTCGTCCGCAGTAATACACATTGGCCGTATTACGGGGAGGGAAAACTGATGGGTGGGGATCGAACGTTGTGAACAAGCGACTCCTACAGGTCGGTTGGTGCGCCTGCGCAGTAGAATCAGGAAGTGTCGGGGGCAGCGTGAGCCTCCCACGCGTTACTCCTCGCCACTGAGAGATCGAGCTGCGCAGGTGAAAAGATGCGACTGCTGTTACCTCGAGTACCGGAGGGGACTTGTGCTATGTATGACTTAGTCCACATTGCAGCCGGCTTGTGGGAGGCAAGAAACAGCGTTCGTGACAGGGGAGGGTTGAATTGGATGATATGAAAATTGGGATGGGAGAAAATATAGAAAAAATGGGAGAAAAAGTGGATAAAAAAAAAAAAGGACGAGGGAGGTGAATGTGCACGGTATCCAATCCAATCCACTTTATTTATAAAGCACATTTTAAACAACAACGTGGACCAAAGTGCTGTACAACATAAGATAAAAAAACATAAAAAGATAAAAGCACACAATAAAAACATATACAATATGTCACATAAAAAAAGGCAGGTCTCTCAAAACTGTTTATTAAAAACCAAAAGCCAAAGCAAATAAGTGTGTTTTGAGTGCGTGATTTAAACACCTGCAGAGTGGGGGGCCTGCCTAACATGTAGTGGCAGCTCATTCCAGAGCTTTGGGGCTGCCACAGTGAAAGCACGGCCCCCCCCCCCCAAAGCTTCAGCCTGGACTTGGGAACAGCCAAGTTAGGAGCTGGTCAGAGGACCTGAGGGATCTTGGGGGAACATAAGGTTCCAGCAGGTCCGAGAGGTAGCCCGGTGGCGTGTTGCTTTTTAACAGCGGAGCAGTGCAAAAATGTGACAATTTGACCACGGCAACGTGGGAGAGCGGCAGTGCGGAAATAGGCTGTCTATTGCCATTCTCTAAGACAAACGCTAACCTTAACCAGCTCCTTAACAGCGCCTAAACTTAACCGTTCTAACCTTAACCAACTCCGTAACCATGCCTAACCATAACCGGCGAAAGAATACATGTTAAAAAAAAAAATCACGTTAAATTTTTTTTTGATGGGATTCGAACTTGTCAACAACGGACCGCAGGACAGCAGGACCGCTGCGCTGCCAGGTGAGCTGAGCGCCAAATGAAAATCATGGCGGATTAGGGCAGTTACATAATGCCGCAAGCTCTGCCGCTCCGCTCTGCGGTTGCCGCGGGGCGTGTCGCAGCCAATCAGGGAAAACGCGGAAAGCAACGGCAGCACTGCTCCACTGTTATTAAGCAATAGGCAGCCCGGTGCCAAGCCGTTCAAGCATTTAAAAGCAAACGGTAAAACCTTAAAATCAATTCTAGAAAAACGCACAGGAAGCCGGTGGAGGGCAGCCAGCACAGGGGGAAATGTGCTCGGAAACAAGATGGAGTCTGCGCTGCCGCGTGGAGATGAACGGTCCCGTTTCACTAGTGGTGACGTACACAATGACTTTTAAAACCGCTAAGTGTTTTGTTTGTTAGGCCTATACCGTCGTGGAAACTAGCTTAGCACAAAAGAAACACGTCGACTTTAAAAAAAAAAAGAAACGAGAAAATGAGTTTTTCATGTGTTGTCGGCGGGAGATCCTCTCCACAGTCCACATATTAACAGCGTTGAGTGACTGTGTCTCTCCGTTTGATAATGAAATAGAAAACAGAGGTCCATTGACGGCGAAATTGAAAACGGCGCTTTGAAGCCATGTGCGGGTGTGTCTGAACGATTGTTTGTGTGTGTGTGTGTGTGTGTGTGTGTGTGTGTGTGGGAGGTTGTTTGAAGGTGCGAGAGCACATTTGAGAGAATGTGCGAATATGAGAGATATGCCGGAGGACATTCCACCCCCCCCCCCCCCCCCCCCCCACTCCCCCCATCCCCCCAGTAATCAGATTTCAGCTGTGAAATTTGCCACTTAAGGGCCGCGTGATTGATAGAGCACGCCGAAATCATCTTCGGCGACGATATGAAAAAGCTTGTGTAATTCAGTTATCCTCCCCCCCCCCCTGTGTTTGTTTATAAATTCCTGTGGTTTTATTTCATTCTTACATAACCATTGCCTCTTGATAAATGGCTCTAATATTACTCACAGGATATTGTTCTAATGTAAGGACCTTTTCTCTCCTCCCCGACGCGCTTCTGTTCTGGAAAGTTTTCTCGTTGACGCTGTGTGCGAGTGTGATGCTAACCACGTAACCATGCTAACCGTGTGTGATGCTAACCGCGTAACCATGCTAACCGTGTGTGATGCTAATCGCGTAACAATGCTAACTGTGTAATGATGCTAACTGTGTAACCATGCTAACTGTGTAACCATGCTATGCTAACTGTGTTACGATGCTAACCGTGTAACCGTGCTAACCGTGTAACCATGCTTCCTAATCTTGGGCTGTTGCTTTCTTTCCCCTCTTGTCTCACTGCCTAATGCTTCTTATGTCAGAGGAGCGGAGGGCTTGCTAGCTTTCCTCCTTAAAACGCTGTCCGAGCGATCCAGGTAGAGTCAAGTCAACCCTGCCCTGCAAAAAAAAAAAAACACACAAAAGCTTTAGCAAGTGATTTGAACTTGTATGTATAGACTCATCAAGCGTATTTTGGGGATATTTGGGAAGTCGCTCTTTGTTCTACTGCGCTGGCAGACCTTTTGGCTGGTTTCAAGAAATGTCCCTCGTTTTCATTGCAGCTCAGCGCGCGTTCCAAGACGATGACTTGAAACGAGTGCAATCATCAAAAAAAAAGAAACTGTTCCTTACTTTCATCTCATGTGTCGTTATTATTTCTTTAAAAGGAGTCATCATAACGGCATCTTATATAAGTGACCTTTCTTGAAATCGTTAAAGGCATCCTCTGGTGCACTGAGGTGATTATACTTAAAATATCCTGAAAAGTCTTGATGAGTCTTGATTCCAGTTAAAAACCGCATGCTAAGCATGGTGTTTTTTTTCCTCTTCTTCAGTGGTGCCCCCTCCCCCTTAGTCTGTTTAACCCCCCCCCCCACACCAAGCCTGTTCCTCTGACCACGCCCCCCACCCCTCCCCATGGCGGCGTGGGCCGTGGATGGAGAGAAAGGTGCCCTGCTGTGCATCAGTGACATTCCTACAGTATGAACCTACCTGCTCCCAAATCCCCCCCCCCCCCCCCCCACACACACACACACACACAGTCCATGGAACCCCCCCTCCACCCCCCCATCCCCCCACCCCCTCGCGTGTCATCTGTCATCTCCTGAACCAGCGCTCGGCAGACAAGTACACCCAGAGAGATAGACGTACAGATGGATACAGACATCGACAGGCAGACACACACACACACACACACACACACACACACACACACACACACACACACACACACACACACACACACACACACACACACACACACACACACACACACACACACACATACATACATACTTACATACATACATACATACATACATACATACATACATACATACATACATACATACATACATACATACATACATACATACATACATACATACACACACACACACACACACACACACACACACACACACACACACACACACACACACACACACACACACACACACACACACACACACACACACACACACACACACACACACACACACACACACACATACAGACATACACACAAACAGATAAACAGACACACACACAGATACAGACACACACATATACAGACAAACACACAAACAGATACAGACACACACACACACACACATACACACAAAGAGATACACAGACACACACAGACAGACAGACAGACAGACAGACAGACAGACAGACAGACACACAAACAGATAAACACACAAACAGATAAACAGAACACACGCACAAACAGACACACACACAGGAACAGAACACACCCGGTTCAGCGACCTCACTCAGTGACCACAGTGACAGCCGCCTCCTCCTCCTCCTGCGTTAGTTAGTTAGTTGGCACACGGTCTCCCTCCCGGCGCGCGGCGGGCGGCGGTCACAAGGTTCGCCGACCTCTTTAGCCCGTGTGGAGGCTTAGAGCGAGCTGCTGTTTCCAGGCCGCTGACCCCTGTGGATCAAATGTACATCTGCTGGAAATCACACATGTGTACATTAGCGACGGCGGCGGGCGGCGCCGCCTGGGTCGGGGGGGGGGGGGGGGGGGGGGGGGCCCGGTTGTCATGGCGCCAGCGGGGATGGAGAGGCGACGGGATGGATATATAGGTCCTCTGGAACCTATAGCTAGCTGCCCACACTGCAAGAAATACACCGGCCCTGCGCCTTGTTTTTTTTATCACGTCGTCTGACTTATCAAGCTTATATTATATAACGATGATATTTTAAATCAAATGATCCCGTTTTTACGCTGGCAAAGTAATATGACATGTTCGCAAAAAAGGGAAGGTTTTGAAGGATATAATTAAGTAATTAATTAACCCTTTCACGACCACACTAACCAAAGGGTTAACCCTTTCACGGCGACACTACAGCGGGTTAACCCTCTCACTGCCACACAGCAAAGGGTTAACACTTTAATAACAACCACACGACAGAAGGTTAACCCTTTCACTACCACACTGAAAGGGTTAACCGTCTGTAGCGTGGTAGTGAAAGAGGGTTAACCTTCTGTAGCGTGGTGGCGCAAGGGTTAACCTTCTGTAGCGTGGTCGTGAAAGGGTTAACCTTCTGTAGCGTGGTAGTGAAAGGGTTAACCTTATGTAGTGTGGTAGTGAAAGGGTTAACCTTCTGTAGTGTGGTAGTGAAAGGGTCAACCTTCTGTAGCGTGGTAATGAAAGGGGGTTAACCTTCTGTAGCGTGGTAGTGAAAGGGTTAACCTTCTGTAGCGTGGTAGTGAAAGGGTTAACCTTCTGTAGCGTGGCAGTGAAAGGGTTAACCTTCTGTAGCGTGGTAGTGAAAGGGTTAACCTTCTGTAGCATGGTAGCGAAAGGGTTAACCTTCTGTAGCGTGGTAGTGAAAGGGGGTTAACCTTCTGTAGCGTGGTAGTGAAAGGGTTAACCTTCTGTAGTGTCGCCGTGAAAGGGTTAAGTAATAAAACATTTTATGAATCCATTTTTCTCATTTTTGTCGTAACCGTCTCGAATGTACATGAAATGAACCAGGCGGCCGCATACTCTCGTGTGTCAGGCTCTCTCTCTCCGCCCATAGCATGTAACACCCTGTCATCAGCATCAGTGTGTCAGCCCCCGCCCCCCCACACCGCCCCCCCGTAGACATGATGTAACACCCTGCCATCAGCACTCAGTGTGTCAGGATCACAGACTGCTCACTTATACAGTAGGAGGCAGGGGTCTCACATGGGCACAACGGCACGTGCACACATAGAGCCCAAGGGGTGCGTGAGCACCTGCCTTTTTGAACCTCATAAAAAAGTGCCCTTTTTCGAAAAAAATATAATTATATATATATTTTTTTTTTTTTTTTGCCGTTACGCATATATATAGACTGCCCTTCCAACTGAAAAATGTCAGGATAGAATCAAAATATTAGGTAAAGAGAGAGAGATGCCCCATATTCCATTGCAGTTTGCACGGCCTCCTCAGCGTGCCTCTCCGCGGACCTATATATTTTATGCATAGCGTGGGTGGTGATGATGATGATGATGATGATGATAGAAACCGATGTGGCGCATACAGTTGAATGCTGGTATTACACTCACTGAGGGACACGAAGAAGTCAAGTCCCATGGGATTTGGGAATCTCAAATACAAATCGGGATTGGAATAAAAAAAATGCATTTATATTAAACAATACAGAATATACAGCACTTCTTGGGGTCTGTAGGGTAAGCACTTATTCCCTCCCCCCTGAACATTTATGGAGATGTATGGGCCTTTTAAGTCAGTGATAAAAAGTGTCTTTCAAGGATAAGTGAGCTCCTGCACTGATTATTATAGTTCATTATTACATGGCGTTTTAACATTAGCCAAAATGCTTGATTGTGATTGGTCAATAGCGCTCGGTTGCCCATGGCAGCGGTCAATTATTTCTCGATAATTCACCGGTGCTATGGGCAACGCGCAATAATGACCGCTGTTAGGGGCAACAGAGCGCTATTGACCAATCACAATCAAGCATTTTGATCGCAGTCACGAAAGCTATAACCTCGTTCCCAGCTTTATCTCGCACAGCTGCACTACATCAGGTGCAATCAAGTCCACACCTGCCGAGGAGCAACAGAACAACTGCGTCTGCATTTGATCTCGTCTTGTCGATGGTGTAAAATGAATTACGTATTATTGTAGCACTCAACACTTTGATGAACATTGTTGCTCAGCTGATAGAGTTGTGCCCTTCCTGATGACTTGTTGTCGTACAGAACTTGTAAGTCGCTTTGGATAAAAGCGTCAGCTAAATGACTAAATGTAAATGTAAATGTAAGTTAGCCATGTAATAAGCGGGATAATGTATAGCTATACTCGGTCATTGTCGCAAAATAATTGACCTTCACTGCGTTTAGAACGCAGTGTCGGTCAATTATTTTGCGACAATGACCTCGTAGCTATACATTATCCCTTACATATTCAATATTTGATCACCAAAACCCCCCAAAAAGCATAAAAAGGGGGCCCCCCCGCCCGAAAAGGGCCCTTTAAAAATCCTGCTTGCGGACTGCGCGCGCTCGGTTAAAAGACACACAGGTATAGTGCCCTTTTCAGCCTTTGAGCACCTGCCCCTCTAAAGTCCTATCACATCCCTGACCTGCCTGTGTGAAGCATTAACAATAATAATAATAATAATAATAATAATAATAATAATAATAATAATAATAATAATAATAATAATAATAATAATAATAATAATAATAATAATAATAATAATAATAATAATAATAATAATAATAATAATAATAAATTGGATTTAAAGAGAGAAGCACCTTCCTCAGACTCAAGGACACCTTACAAGGAGAGAGAAGCTATATAACAGAGAGTACAAAGAAAAAAGAATATATGTGTATAGTAACAACAGGAAAAAAAATTAAACAAATAAGATAAAAAAAATAAAAAGAAACAACAGAGGACTAAAAGATAATTGCTGGGCTT
>NW_028173363.1:0-982 GCF_963971535.1 Notolepis coatsorum | reverse complement strand
CCTATGGCGGCCTTTCTCGATGGCTAGGCTGTGCTCGCTGAGTCTGTACCTAGTCAAGGATCTTCAGTCACAGTGCTCAGGTATTCTGCCACTGTGTACTCTCTGTTTAGGGCCAAATAGCATTTCAATTTCTTTCCAATGTGTCTCTCTCTCTCTCTCTCTCTGTACACTGTATATTGACTGTAGAACGGGAGCTCTCTCTCGCTCTCTCTCTTGCTATATGTTGACTGTATCATGCCCAGCCTCGGGCAGCGCTATTATTTAAGAATATGTTGACTGTATGAAAAAAAAATATATATATATAATATTTTAAATTTTTTTATTTTTTTTACCTTTTGGGGGGGGGGGGGGGGGGGGGGGGGGGGGGGGGCTCGCGTTTAAATCTCGCACAGGGCCTCGCATTTCTCCCAGGCGGCCCTGCACACACACACACACACACTCACACACACACACACACACAGCATACTCTCTCTTTCTATCACAAACACACACACACACACACACACATGCACGCACGCACGCACACACACACACACACACACACACACACACACACACACACACACACACACACACACACACACACACACACACACACACACACATACACACACACACACACACACACACACACACACACATAGCCTTCACTCCTATCTCTACATCATTATCCAGATATCTCTGTAAATCATATCTCTAATTCATATTATGTATGTCAATGCTCCGCTTAGTTTTGTCTACTCTCCTGTATAAATACTTTGTTAGCTCACCATTCTGTAGAGATCTAAGGCTAGTGCCCCATTGCTGTAACCCAGGTCTCTCCGTGTTGCCTTATGTCATTCTGTAAGTAAACTCTATCCTTAATCAATAAGACCCTGTTGTCCGCCTCCTTGCATAATCTGGTTAATGATTCCACATCACAGTTAAACGCACAGTCAGCTCAAAGTAGCAGTAACTGACTCAATACCCAAGTAAATGGAAG
>NW_028173364.1:0-3000 GCF_963971535.1 Notolepis coatsorum | reverse complement strand
GGTGGGAAAACATCTGGGCCGCTCTGCAGGACAGAGGAGAGAGTTAATGCACAAAAGGGAAAAAACAGAGCAGGTGCAGAACAGTCCAAATAACAAAGTGAACAAAGTAATAATATCTTCGTGTGACAAACACACAGGGGGAGATGTAAAGTCCAAAAATACTATTCTAAGTGAGAACCAAAAACAGAGGCATTACGCTGGGAGATGAAATGTCCAAACTAACTAACAGAGGCAATACGCTGGGAGATGAAATGTCCAAACTAACTAACAGAGGCAATACGCTGGGAGATGAAATGTCCAAACTAACTAACAGAGGCAATACGCTGGGAGAGTGACATCACAATCTAAACTCAACCAGGCGTATGCGTAATGGTACAGGAAACGCAGCGGGAAGGGGGCAAGGGGCATTACGCTGAGTGAGTGACATCACAATCAAAACTCACCCAGGCGTATGCGTAAAGGTACAGGGACAGCAGCGGGAACGGGGGCAAGGGCACTACGCTGAGTGAGTGACATCACAATCAAAACTCACCCAGGCGTATGCGTAAAGGTACAGGGACAGCAACGGGGCGAGGGCATCGCCACCGGGTGGCTGGCTGTCCGAGCCGAGGGACAGAGTGCTGGAACAGTGGCGGTGACGAGGGCATCGTCCACCGGGTAGCCGCTGTCGGAGCCGAGGAACAGAGTGCTGGAACAGTGGCGGTGACGAGGGCATCGTCCACCGGGTAGCCGCTGTCGGAGCCGAGGAACAGAGTGCGCGCCACACCTTGGTGTGCGCGTCGGAACAGGGAGCTGGAACAGTGGCGGTGGCGAGGATGTCGTCCACCGGGTAGCCACTGTCGGAGCCGAGGAACAGAGTGCGCGCCACACCTTGGTGTGCGCGTCGGAACAGGGAGCTGGAACAATGGCGGTGGCGAGGATGTCGTCCACCGGGTAGCCACTGTCGGAGCCGAGGAACAGAGTGCGCGCCACACCTTGGTGTGCGCGTCGGAACAGGGAGCTGGAACAATGGCGGTGGCGAGGATGTCGTCCACCGGGTAGCCACTGTCGGAGCCGAGGAACAGAGTGCGCGCCACACCTTGGTGTGCGCGTCGGAACAGGGAGCTGGAACAATGGCGGTGGCGAGGATGTCGTCCACCGGGTAGCCACTGTCGGAGCCGAGGAACAGAGTGCGCGCCACACCTTGGTGTGCGCGTCGGAACAGGGAGACGCATCGGGGTGCGTCTGCGAGGAGGAGTGTGCCAAGCACGAAGGTCTGGAAGATGCGCGTCTGTGCGCTGGTACGGAGGAGCGTGCCAAGCTCGAAGGTCTGGAAGATGCGCATCTGTGCGCTGGTACGGAGGAGCGTGCCAAGCTCGAAGGTCTGGAAGATGCGCGTCTATGCGCTGGTACGGAGGAGCGTGCCAAGCTCGAAGGTCCTTGGAAGATGCGCATTGCGCGCTGGTCTGGAGAGCGTGCCAAGCTCGAGCGTCCTTGGAAGATGCGCGTTGCGCGCTGAGGACTGGAGAGCGTCTGCGCTGGTCTGGATGTGCGTCAGGACGAACAGCTGCGCGGGGGTCTGGAGTGGAACGCTGGGGTGCCTCCCGTGGAAGTACAGGGAGCGCAGACCAGTCTCCCCCACAGGCAACGGCGACAGCTGGCGAAGGCTGGAGCAAACATCTCGACGCCGGAGAATGGAACAGCATAGGCAGACAGAGGATCTCCCGAAAGAGTCTAGATGTTTTAGAGAATATGACTCGGCAAGTATACAACACGACCCCACGCCGAAACGAGGGGAAGAGCCCTGGTATTTAAAGCCCACAGGGGAACTAATTAGCCTGCCACCACAGGTGCGAGAGGTAATTGATAATAGTCCAGGTGTGGCCACTGAGAGTAAACGAGAGTAAAGAACGAGAGGGTGGGGGCTAGAGAGAGTGAGTAGGGAATTCCTAACAGTAGGCTTAAAGAAGACAGAGAAAGTTGGTGAGCAGCGGACAAAACCTCACAGTTTTGGTGATCAAATATTGAATATTGAACTATAATAATCAGTGCAGGAGCTCACTTATCCTGAAAGACACTTTTATCACTGACTTAAAAGGCCCATACATCTCCATAAATGTTCAGGGGGGGTGCTTACCCTACAGACCCCAAGAAGTGCTGTATATTCTGTATTGTTTAATATAAATGCATTTTTTATTCCAATCCCGATTTGTAGTTGAGATTCCCAAATCCCATCGGACTTGACTTCTTCGTGTCCCTCAGTGAGTGTAATACCAGCATTCAACTGTATGCGCCACAGCGGTTTCTATCATCATCATCACCACCCACGCTATGCATAAAATATAGGTCCGTGGAGAGGCACGCTGAGGAGGCCGTGCAAACTGCAATGAAATATGGGGCATCTCTCTCTCTTTACCTAATATTTTGATTCTATCCTGACATTTTTTTAATAATTTTTTTTAAAAGTGCACTTTTTTATGAGGCTCAAAAGGGCAGGTGCTCAAGCACCCCTTGGGCTCTATGTGTGCACATGCCTGACCGCATCTACCACCTCGCTATCTACCACCTCACTCCTACCACCTCGCTCCTATCTGCCATACCACCGGGCATTACTGACTGATCACTATGCAGCATATTCTGCTATTTCCATCTCATTATCTGACAGGCAGTGCCCCCCTGTCGACCCCCGTGAACCCCAGTCAGAATTCCATTAGCCCCTTCTTCTGCAGTCTTGTGGCAAACACGAAGATCATGGCGATTTTTCGATTGCAGTTCACAACCCAGTCACACGTGTGATGTAGTGTTACACAAACCGAACAGGCGCCCCAGGATTACATGGTTTAACAAAGAAACGCTAATTCCATTGGTGTTTTATTTGAATTTTTTATGGTCAATTGACTGTGTCTTGTGTCTCGCTCAAGGACACTTCTACACTGGGGTCGACAGTGGCTCAGGAGGTAAAGCAGTCGTCTGGTAATCGGGTTCGATTCTCGCTCCTCCCGGGCAGTGTGTCGAAGTGTC